>NC_136608.1:492500-567500 GCF_910589615.1 Taurulus bubalis
TGTCATGTGATGATGAGATGACGTGTGATGATGTGTGATGAGATGACGTGTGATGAGATGATGTGTGATGAAATGACGTGTGATGAGATGACGTGTGATGAGATGACGTGTGATGAGATGACGTGTGATGAGATGATGTGTGATGATGTGTCATGTGATGATGAGATGACGTGTGATGAGATGATGTGTGATGATGTGTGATGTGATGATGAGATGATGTGTGATAAGATGACGTGTGATGAGATGACGTGTGATGAGATGACGTGTGATGATGTGTGATGAGATGACGTGTGATGAGATGATGTGTGATGAGATGACGTGTGATGAGATGACGTGTGATGAGATGATGTGTGATGATGTGTGATGAGATGATGATGTGTGATGAGATGATGTGTGATGTGATGATGTGTCATGTGATGATGAGATGACGTGTGATGAGATGATGTGTGATGATGTGTGATGAGATGATGTGTGATGAGATGAAGTGTGATGAGATAATGTGTGATGAGATGATGTGTGATGATGTGTCATGTGATGATGAGATGATGTGTGATGAGATGATGTGTGATGAGATGACGTGTGATGAGATGATGATGTGTGATGATGTGTGATGAGATGATGAGATGATGTGTGATGATGTGTGATGTGATGATGAGATGATGTGTGATGAGATGATGTGTGATGAGATGATGTGTGATGAGATGATGTGTGATGAGATGATGTGTGATGAGATGACGTGTGATGAGATGATGAGATGATGTGTGATGAGATAACGTGTGATGAGATGACGTGTGATGAGATGATGAGATGATGTGTGATGAGATGACGTGTGATGAAATAACGTGTGATGAGATGATGAGATGATGTGTGATGAGATGACGTGTGATGAGATGACATGTGATGTGATGATGTGTGATGAGATGACGTGTGATGAGATGACGTGTCATGAGATGACGTGTGATGAGATGACGTGTGATGAGATGACGTGTGATGAGATGATGTGTGATGAGATGACGTGTGATGAGATGATGTGTGATGAGATGACGTGTGATGAGATGATGTGTGATGAGATGATGTGATGACGTGTGATGAGATAATGTGTGATGAGATGACTTGTGATGAGATGACTTGTGATGAGATGACGTGTGATGAGATGACGTGTGATGATGTGTGATGAGATGACGTGTGATGAGATGACTTGTGATGAGATGACGTGTGATGATGTGTGATGAGATGACGTGTGATGAGATGATGTGTGATGATGTGTGATGATGTGTGATGTGATGATGAGATGATGTGATGATGTGTGATGCATTGACGTGTGATGAGATGATGTGTGATGAGATGACGTGTGATGAGATGATGTGTGATGAGATGACGTGTGATGAGATGATGTGTGATGATGTGTGATGTGATGATGAGATGATGTGTGATGAGATGATGTGTGATGATGTGTGATGTGATGATGAGATGATGTGTGATAAGATGACGTGTGATGAGATGACGTGTGATGAGATGATGTGTGATGAGATGATGTGTGATGAGATGATGTGTGATGATGTGTGATGTGATGATGAGATGATGTGTGATAAGATGACGTGTGATGAGATGACGTGTGATGAGATGATGTGTGATGAGATGATGTGTGATGAGATGATGCGTGATGAGATGATGATGTGTGATGAGATGACGTGTGATAAGATGACGTGTGATGAGATGACGTGTGATAAGATGACGTGTGATGAGATGACGTGTGATGATGTGTGATGAGATGACGTGTGATGAGATGATGTGTGATGATGTGTGATGAGATGACGTGTGATGATGTGTGATGATGTGTGATGAGATGACGTGTGATGAGATGATGTGTGATGATGTGTGATGAGATGACGTGTGATGATGTGTGATGAGATGACGTGTGATGAGATGATGTGTGATGAGATGACGTGTGATGAGATGATGTGTGATGATGTGTCATGTGATGATGAGATGACGTGTGATGAGATGACGTGTGATGACGTGTGATGAGATGACGTGTGATGAGATGATGTGTGATGATGATGTGTGATGAGATGATGTGTGATGATGTGTGATGTGATGATGAGATGATGTGTGATAAGATGACGTGTGATGAGATGACGTGTGATGAGATGATGTGTGATGAGATGATGTGTGATGAGATGATGCGTGATGAGATGATGATGTGTGATGAGATGACGTGTGATAAGATGACGTGTGATGAGATGACGTGTGATAAGATGACGTGTGATGAGATGACGTGTGATGATGTGTGATGAGATGACGTGTGATGAGATGATGTGTGATGATGTGTGATGAGATGACGTGTGATGATGTGTGATGATGTGTGATGAGATGACGTGTGATGAGATGATGTGTGATGATGTGTGATGAGATGACGTGTGATGATGTGTGATGAGATGACGTGTGATGAGATGATGTGTGATGAGATGACGTGTGATGAGATGATGTGTGATGATGTGTCATGTGATGATGAGATGACGTGTGATGAGATGACGTGTGATGATGTGTGATGAGATGACGTGTGATGAGATGACGTGTGATGAGATGATGTGTGATGATGATGTGTGATGAGATGATGATGTGTGATGAGATGATGTGTGATGTGATGATGAGATGATGTGTGATGAGATGATGTGTGATGAGATAATGTGTGATGAGATGTGTGATGATGTGTCATGTGATGATGAGATGACGTGTGATGAGATGATGTGTGATGAGATGATGTGTGATGATGATGTGTGATGAGATGATGATGTGTGATGATGATGTGTGATGAGATGATGTGTGATGATGTGTGATGATGAGATGACGTGTGATGAGATGATGTGTGATGAGATAATGTGTGATGATGTGTGATGTGATGATGAGATGATGTGTGATGAGATGATGTGTGATGAGATGATGTGTGATGAGATGACGTGTGATGAGATGATGTGTGATGATGATGTGTGATGAGATGATGATGTGTGATGAGATGATGTGTGATGATGTGTGATGTGATGATAAGATGATGTGTGATGAGATGACGTGTGATGAGATAATGTGTGATGAGATGATGTGTGATGATGTGTCATGTGATGATGAGATGACGTGTGATGATGTGTGATGAGATGACGTGTGATGAGATGACGTGTGATGAGATGACGTGTGATGAGATGACGTGTGATGAGATGATGTGTGATGAGATGACGTGTGATGAGATGACGTGTGATGAGATGACGTGTGATGAGATGATGTGTGATGAGATGACGTGTGATGAGATGATGTGTGATGATGATGTGTGATGAGATGATGTGTGATGATGATGATGATGTGTGATGAGATGATGTGTGATGTGTTATGTGTGATGTGTTATGTGTGATGTGCGATGATGATGTGTGTTTTTATCTGATTATAAATGGCTTCATCGCAGTAATAATCAACAGATGAATTGATGGCAGCATCCTGCTTGACCAGTGACCGGTCTGATGAACAGATGCAGGCATGCGAACATGCTCATGCTAAGCTAATGCTGCTGTTGGGGCTGTTCCTCCTGCTGGTTTCCACGTGGGCGTTTGTCTCCTCTCATTAGAATGCACATGGGGTCGACTCCAGGGGCCACATTTAGGTTGCTCTGAGGTTTAACCCTCTGGGGTTTGAGGTCATTTTCTTGATTTTACATCATTTCTTAAATTCCCCTTTTTAAAGTCACTTGCACATACTCATGTGTTGTATATCAAAAACTGCAGAACAATCTCAGCTCTCTGTATAATGAGGCACCATTGTCCTAAGACAAAAGTGTAAAGTGATAACATGGCTGAAAAATGGAAGCTTGATTTTTTAAATTCTCTGAAAACATAGCTTTACTCTTGGGGACAAACTGTTTTGGTGCTACACATTGTTTTTTTATGAAATGGTAGATACATGTAAATAAATGTCTAACACCAAATGTATTATTTTAAGGTGGTGATCTGCATATTACTAACTCTACTTTCTTTTTCCATGGATTCGTGGCTGCCTGGAACCAGGGGGAGGACCCCGGTCCTCCCTCCTGGCCCTGCTGATGCAACCATAGCCCTGCTGATGCAACTGGCCTGGAACCGGCCCTGCCTACTGCCATGGCCCTGCTGATGGAACCGGCCGGGAACCAGGCCTGCCAGCTGCCATGGCCCTGCTTTCTCCTCCCACTGCCCCTGGGATGCCCCTCCGCTCTACCTCCTTCTGCTTAATGGATCATGGCTATCTGGATCATGGACCATGCCTACTACTCATTATATGAATAATTGAATGTGCTGTAACTCCGTTACGTTATTCATTCTGGCCACATGACATCTATTGCTTCTGTCCATCCAGGGAGAGGGATCCTCCTCTGTTGCTCTCCCTCAGGTTTCTTCCCCTTTTTTCCCTGTGAAAGGGTTTTTACTATCTTTATTGGGGGAGTTTTTCCTGATCCGATGTGAGGTCCCGAGACAGGATGTTATGTGTACAGATTGTAAAGCCCTCTGAGGCAAACTTGTATTTGTGATGTTGGGCTTTATAAAATAAATTGAATTGAATTGATCTGTTGGCAGGCAGACAAACTGGAAGCTACTGCAGCGATGCTGCATGTTGTCCACTGGACCCTGGCAGCTGTGAATCCTCTCTGTAAAATACATTTCAGTACTAAGTTCACTGAAAGAAACGGTAATAGTGACAATAAAGATTTGAATGTAATCAAAGCGTAAACAAGCGTAACCCGGAAGGGTTAAGGGTCAACTGATTTATTACAGCTTACTTTTGTAGTTTTTGCCATCATTTCTGTTGACTCTGATAAGGAACATCGTACTTGTCAAAGTCATTGTTGAAGTCTGCGAACACAGAGTCCACAGAGGAAACCATACAGCAGTCAGACCACCATGCAGGTTGTAAAGATCAGTGTCTCTGGGATGGGTCCTTCATGGGGCCCCTGGCCCTCGCTGCAGCAGACAGCACAGAGCCGTATGCTGTCTGTCTTCATCACGGAGGAGGGAACGGTACAAACTGCGACTCTATTTTGATTCAGTACTTTTGTGGCATACTCTTAAAAACGGAGGAGTCAGTTGTCAGCAGGACGTCCTAAAGTGTCTTCGGCTTCAGCTTTTTTACTATTACTATTACTATTTTTTACTATTACATTAACACTATTACTTATACTACTTTAACATTACTGCCAAAACATTTTGGGCTGGCGTCTTTATGGGCCTTTCCATCTCAAGGCCTGGGCTGAGTTTCAGTGGGCATTGTGGCTGGAGGAGGATGCTGTTTCCAAGCATCAGGCAACACATCTAATACTCATCACTAGTCTCCTTTCAGCACTTCTATTAGTGAGGAGGAGCTGAGAGGAGGACCTGTACCCCATCCCCTGGTCTAGTCTAACCCCTCACCCCACCAGCTGCTCATTTCACACATGTCTACAGTGCAGCAGCATTGGTTTTACCTGAAAATAGAGCTTTGACTATAGATTACCATTGATTCATGAATGCATGTCTCTTGCAGTGTCTTCATTCTTTTCTTTTCTAGTGACATTATATTAGTTTATGCAAGTGTTTGCATAATTGTATTGATGTTCAAAAACCTGCCATCTTGTTCAATATCTTGCAATAATATCATGAAGGGAACCTCCCCACGCATGAAATAATATAAACAATGCATGTGATAATAACTCCAGCAACAGGGGCATCCCATGCATTATTATAAAGACTGCAACATGCCATTCAGGCCTTTTGGAGTTAATGACTTCTGCAGGAGGAAAATCAATAACCCGGAGGGAGGCTAATTAACTTGTAATCATTCTGCACCATTTTAGCAGACATAAATGTTGCCCTTATGGAAGGCCAAGTTAATAACAGATCAATCTGAACATTTTTATTAAGGAATAAACGCGTGCTCATCAGCTGCTATGTTGCTGTGTTCAGCGTCAACACGACGTCCATAATGTCCTCAGATCACTTCTGTCAGCCGCTGTTCATACTTCTCTACAAAAGGTAACAAACAGAAGTCTGTAATAATCAAGGAGATTATGAGCCATGACGTGCACGGCTGCTTCTAAACAAGTTCAGTGATATAGTACAAAAGCATGAGGAAGACAAGCACAGGACCTTCACCCAGGGGACCAGTGTTCTTATGTGAAAGCAACATTCAAGTTGACTTATATGACCTTACTTTGTTATGTAACTTACGTACTCAGCTAACGCCACAGGTGTACTGTCAGTAAAAAGTTCCCTATATTTGAATATTGACTTTGCATGTAATCTACTAAAAATTGAAACGCTTTTAGTGTGAACGCAGCATAACTCCAGACTTTGAGATTCTTGTCAGGAGCAAAACGCATCCCCAGTTCTCCCAGTATGAATTCCTCCAGACTCAGGTCTGTCATTGTTACTCCTCAGGTTGAAGTGAGTGCTGCTTCATATTTTTCAGTATTTAGCTACTAATAAGGTAACCAGAAGAACAGTTAATGTTGTATATCTTTTTTTAATTTAATTTATTTTGAGTTTGTGGTTAAAGCTGCTCCTCATAGATTCAGTGAGTGAGCATTCTCAGCTAAAGTTACATATTTTGGGTCTTTTTTAACTATTACTCAGTAGTTGGACTTTTTTATTTCATGTTTTGTGCATGAAAGCTGTTGAGTCTGTTAAAACGGCTGAAGTTACTGAATTGTTAAGTGTGTTGTATTACCTCGTGTCCCATGCCCCAAATGGACTTTGGGGTTTTTAATTGAGTGTAAAAGGGAATATTTCTAACTAGTTTTTTCATGCTTACTGTGTACTATCCTGTACTATTGCAGGTTCAAACTGCACCATCTTTTTATGAAATCAATTTGAGAAGATTTGGGTCGAGGCTCATTCAGGGGTGTTGAGAACCACTGCTCTAAACAACCCATGTTACCCTCACATGCATTAGTGGACTGAAGAGACAATAACATGTGAGAGTCTGCTGAGGCATGATGATGACGATGGCGATGATGATGATGATGGATCACTCAAACAGGAATTCACACATGAGACCACATTTCTTGCCCGTGTGAAAGTTAAAGTAAACATGCATGTATTGTCACGTTTATTTTTGTCACGTTAGGAAGTACGTTAGTCCCAAGATTGGACTCATTTTTTATTTGTCACTCATCATGCAGTTACATGAGTCTTTATCAGTGACGTTAACGTCAACCAAAGAGGTTTCCTAAACCGAGCCAAGAGGTTGTGTTGCTGAAACTTCTTATAAACTGAGGTTTGTTTTGAAAAGACGCTCCGTGTGACCGAGGTATATATTGTACAAGGTATATATTGTACGAGGTATATGTTGTACGAGGGTATATATATTGTACGAGGTATATATTGTACAAGGTATATATTGTACGAGGTATATGTTGTACGAGGGTATATATATTGTACAAGGTATATGTTGTACGAGGGTATATATATTGTACGAGGGTATATGTTGTACGAGGTATATATTGTACGAGGTATATGTTGTACGAGGGTATATACATTGTACGTGGTATATATTGTACGAGGGTATATATATTGTACAAGGTATATGTTGTACGAGGGTATATATATTGTACGAGGTATATATTGTACGAGGTATATATTGTACAAGGTATATGTTGTACGAGGGTATATATATATTGTACGAGGGTATATGTTGTACGAGGGTATATATATTGTACGAGGTATACATTGTACGAGGTACATGTTGTACGAGGGTATATATATTGTACGAAGTATATGTTGTACGAGGGTATATATATATTGTACGAGGGTATATATATTGTACGAGGTATATGTTGTACAAGGATATATATATTGTACAAGGTATATGTTGTACAAGGGTATATATATTGTACGAGGTATATGTTGTACGAGGTATATATTGTACGAGATATATGTTGTAAGTGGGTATATATATATATATATATATATATATATATATATATATATATATATATATATTGTACGAGGTATATATATTGTACGAGGTATATATTGTACGAGGTATATATTGTACAAGGGTATATATATATTGTACGAGGTATATATTGTACGAGGGTATATATATATTGTACGAGGGTATATATATATATATATATATATATATATTGTACGAGGTATATGTTGTACAAGGATATATATATTGTACGAGGTATATGTTGTACGAGGTATATATTTTACGAGATATATGTTGTAAGTGGGTATATATATATATTGTACGAGGTATATGTTGTACGAGGATATATATATATTGTACGAGGTATTTGTTTTACAAGGGTATATATATTGTACGAGTTATATGTTGTACGAGGGTATATATATTGTACGAGGCATATGTTGTACGAGGGTATATATATTGTACGTGGTATATATTGTACGAGGGTATATATATTGTACGAGGGTATATATATATTGTACGAGGTATATGTTGTACGAGGGTATATACATTGTACGAGGTATATATATTGTACGAGGTATATATATTGTCCGAGGGTATATACATTGTACGTGGTATATATTGTACGAGGGTATATATATATATATTGTATGAGGGCATACATGTTGTACGAGGGTATATATATTGTACGTGGTATATGTTGTACGAGGGTATATATATTGTACGAGGGTATATATATTGTACGAGGGTATACATGTTGTACGAGGGTATATATATTGTACGTGGTATATGTTGTACGAGGGTATATATATTGTACGAGGGTATACATGTTGTACGAGGGTATATATATTGTACGAGGTATATATTGTACGAGGTATATATTGTACAAGGGTATATATATTGTACGAGGTATATATTGTACGAGGTATATATTGTACAAGGGTATATATATTGTACGAGGTTTGTGTTGTACGGGGGTATATATATTGTACGAGATATATGTTGTAAGTGGGTATATATATATGTATATATATATTGTACGAGGTATATGTTGTACGAGGGTATATATATTGTACGAGGTATATATTGTACGAGGTATATATTGTACAAGGGTATATATATTGTGCGAGGTATATGTTGTACGGGGGTATATATATTGTACGAGGTATATGTTGTACGAGGGTATATATATTGTACGAGGGTATATATATATATATATATATATATATATATATATATATTGTACGAGGTATATGTTGTACAAGGGTATATATATTGTACGAGGTATATGTTGTACGAGGTATATATTTTACGAGATATATGTTGTAAGTGGGTATATATATATATATATATATTGTACGAGGTATATGTTGTACGAGGATATATATATATATTGTACGAGGTATATGTTTTACAAGGGTGTATATATTGTACGAGTTATATGTTGTACGAGGGTATATATATTGTACGAGGTATATGTTGTACGACGGTATATATGTTGTACGAGGGTATATATATTGTACGTGGTATATATTGTACGAGGGTATATATATATTGTACGAGGGTATATATATATTGTACGAGGTATATGTTGTACGAGGGTATATACATTGTACGAGGTATATATATTGTACGAGGTATATATATTGTCCGAGGGTATATACATTGTACGTGGTATATATTGTACGAGGGTATATATATATATTGTACGAGGGTATACATGTTGTACGAGGGTATATATATTGTACGTGGTATATGTTGTACGAGGGTATATATATATTGTACGAGGGTATACATGTTGTACGAGGGTATATATATTGTACGAGGTATATATATTGTACGAGGGTATATACATTGTACGTGGTATATGTTGTACGAGGGTATATATATTGTACAAGGTATATATGTTGTATCTGAGTTGGGAGTGAGAACGTTTTGAAGCGCGCATCATTTAAACTTAAATCAAGCGTTGAAGTTTGTAATCGGCTCAAAGTCTTTGTATGTCATACATTTTCCATCCAACCATCCATTTTCAGCCGCTTATCCGGGGTCGGGTCGCGGTGGCAGCAGGTCCAGCAGGCTGACCCAGGCTTCTCTCTCACCCGCAACACTTTCCAGCTCATTCTGGGATCCCGAGGCGTTCCAAGGCCAGCCGGGAGATATAATCCCTCCAGCGTGTCCTCGGTCTTCCCCGGGGCCTCCTGCCAGTTGGACGTGCTGGAAAACCTCTAATGGGAGGCGTCCAGGAGGCATCCTGACTAGATGCTGAACACCTCAGCTGACTCCTTTCTCGTTCTTTCGGTCACGACCCAGAGTTCGTGACCATAGGTGAGGGTTGGAACGTAGACCGACCAGTAAATGGAGAGCTCCCTCTTCACCAAGACGGACCGGTACAGCGCCTGTTTTACTGCTGCAGCCGCACCGATCCGCCTGTCGATCTCCCGCTCCACCTTACCCTCAATCGTGAACAAGACCCCGAGATACTTGAACTCCTTCGCTTGGGGTAGGCAGTTTGTCCCCACCTGGAGGGAGCAATCCACCGGTTTCCGGCAGAGCACCATGGCCTCAGATTTGGAGGCGCTAACTCTCATCCCTGCCGCTTCACACTCGGCTGCAAAACGCCCCAGTGAATGCTGGAGGTCACGGTCCGAGGAGGCAAACAGGACCACATCATCCGCGAACAGCAGAGAGGCGATCCCGAGACTCCCGAACCGGATCCTCTCCGCCCCCTGGCTGCGCCTAGATATCCTGTCCATGAAGGTCACGAACAGGACCGGTGATAAAGGGCAGCCCTGGCGGAGGCCAACACCCACCGGGAACGTGTCTGACTTACTACCGAGGATACGAACACAGCTCCTACTGCAGGCGTACAGTCCATCCGGTCATACATTTTGCAAAATGTTAATTGCTCAATTGTACTTGTACTTTTTGTGTGTTTTTGTTTTGTTTCGCCTCACATATATTGAGTTTGTTCTCTTAATTGCTCCTTTCTGTATAGCCTATAGATAGCCAACACATTCATACCGGCAGACCATACAGACCACAACGTTCCCAGTCAAATGCAAACATATAGTACTCTGTGTTCATGAACTATTCATAGGTACTGTGCTCCCTGAAGACCTTACTGAGACACACGTAAAGCGGATCACGTCATCCTGTAGGTTTGTCAGTGTCTGTGCTACATTGATGTAACTGACTACTATTGCAGTTTGTCTGTGATCATTTCTAAATTTCTCCAGGCCGAGGATCTGCTCCCGAGTACAGGAGCCAGAGTGTTGGTGGTGTTGCCAGCCTTTGACAGATCAGCTTGTGGGTTGGGGGTATCTGTCAAGGCCGCATCCCTTATGCACTGTGGAGACGTCATTGATGCTGCGGGTGGGACGGCAACGCTGCACTTGGGAGAAACCAGACCGCTGAAGTTTGGCGCCTGCTGGCAAAACTGGGATGTGGAAACAGCAGCATGAGGGAGAGAAAGATGGAGACAAAGCCGTGGAAAAAATTGCAAACAGATTTATTTGGCCTGTACGTGGTGTGCTCTGGTTTTCACCCTGTGGCGCTCACAAATCAATAATTGAACAGAGCAAGGATAATAGCCACTACACACATCGCACACTCTGAGCATGGTGAGGAAAACTCATTTGGAGAGAAAATAAATTGCTGCTCGTGGTCCAGAGTTGCTCATCAGCTGTCTCCTTTCTGAAGGATGGATGGAGAGTGGGGCCGCTTGCGCACACATTAGCTTGGATGCTGGGATTTCTGCCGATGCTTTACATGTCCTCCAACACATAAAGCACTTATCTGTTTCCTCTCCCACTTCCTGTTGCAATAACTCTTCAAGGTGTGACCTGATCCCTCGTCCCACAGATTAGAAAAGCAGCCGAGTCTTGGAGACAGACCCGTGGCGGGTCTGCTTCGCTGTAGTCGTTCCATAATGAGATTGTGAAATACTGGTTTTGGGAGGCAGGTACATTTTTTAGCTGTATTTGGGGATCAGGACGACACTGGAAAAGATATGTTCAGCTGTTCTTGGCTGAGGGAGTAGAGCTGCTGCTCTCACAGATTTGTAGAGCGACTTACAGTAATTCTGTTGCACACCGATTATACGTCGTCTGGGTATAAGCTACACACAAGTTAAAAAGACGATGACAAACCGCTCCTTCCTTTCCCGTAGTCAAAGTTGGGGTGTTGGATGGACTTTTCTCGCCATTTAGAGTTAGGTTCCACAACCAGCAAACACAGAGCCCCATTAGCAGCAGACGCTCTGGGTCCAGGAGCCACTTCCCGTCCCTGCCTGCACCAGACGTTAATAAAACATTGTGACGGCCATCAAGGGAGAAGTAGGGTCACATTTCTCAAGACTTCTATACAATTAACTTCCCTTTTGCAATCAGAGGAGTCGTCCCCTGCTGGCCAGGAGACAGAATGCAAGTTGAAGGCACTTCCACGTTGGCCCTCCCTCTGTCTGCTGTCTTATTGATGGACATCTATATTATATTATTATAGTTCGACCATGACGTGTTGATACATTCATGGATGCATTTCATTGTTGGTTTGTGGCTTCATGAGATTTGTTGACTTATCCTTTAAAGCTAGTCGGGCTCTATTGTCACTATTTCCTGACAGTAATGAGACAGATGATCAGATGCTCTGCCTCCTCTTAGAGCTCCTGATGGCATTTTAAATATTCCCCCTCGCCCAAAGAAAATCAACCAATCAGAGCCGAGCAGCCTGTCAGTCAGTCACTTCTGGTGAAGCTCGTTAATTCCAAACAAACTGTCAAGCCGCACTGATCAAATATGAATGAAATATGAATATGAATGTGAATGAATATGAATATGAATGTTTATGTTTTGCCTCGTTCTGGACTTAAATGTTTTCAGAATCATATTTTCTGTCCTGTTTAGTAAAATTAGAAAGTATGCTTCGTTCTGGATTGACCTTTTCCAACATGGCGGTCGGGTCACATGTCAGAGGCTCCTCGGCTCCCATTGGTTGTTTACCTTCAGGCTTGGTGGACTCGCCACGAGGAGGCCGAGGACTGATGTTTTAAACAGAATATCTGTCCCAGGTACTTCTGTCGGGACGTAGTGACAGCTGGAGTAAATGTGACAACAATAGTCATTTTTATTCTTTAATCTTCACTTTGGTATTAAGGGTGTAATGAACATTGCGGCCTCTAGGTGCTGCTAGTGGGAGTTTTAAAGCTTGTTATGCATGAACACGTGGTGTCTAATCTACATATGTATAAGCATCTGCAGTTCTCTTTTAATCCCATAAATACACTTCTTGTTTCTTCATTTAGATACAGCAGCAGGCCATACTCATACATAATTGCGCATGTGTCTGAATTACGTTTTCCCTGAGGGGATAAGACTGGTTAAAACATGGTAGAAATAAAGTGTAAGAATTAGCATTTAAGAAAAGTCTGAGATTGCATCCAGAGAAAGCAGAAGAGCAGCACAGGGAGGCTGTTCCACTCACTGCTTTGAGTTCTTGTCTTTCCAGCAGCCTTGGCAGCAGCTGCAGAGAAGCAGATTCATTTTAGACGACGGGATCAATAAAGAGATCCTTGCCTCCTTTTTCCCTCCTCCTGACACAGACACGTCTAATTTATTGTTTACCTTGCACTTATTGAGTTTTGAACATTGTTAAATCATACCTTTCAGCTGTTTAATTTCACCTTGTGCCAGACCTTCATTCCCCAGAGCATTCTGCCTTTATACGTGAGTACTGAGAGGGGGGAGAGGGGGAGGGGGGGGGGGGGGGGGGGGGAGAGAGAGGGGGGGAGAGAGGGAGAGAGAGAGGCAGATGAAGCCACCCACAGGGTGCTAAAATATCTTTCCTCTCCAGTATCTGCTCCCTCCTCCTTCCTAGTCTAGGTGCTCCCTCCTCCCTCTTAGTCTAGGTGCTCCCTCCTCCCTCTTAGTCTAGGTGCTCCCTCCTCCCTCCTAGTCGAAGTGCTCCCTCCTCCCTCCTAGTCTAGGTGCTCCCTCCTCCCTCTTAGTCTAGGTGCTCCCTCCTCCCTCCTAGTCTAGGTGCTCCCTCCTCCTTCCTAGTCTAGGTGCTCCCTCCTCCCTCCTAGTCTAGGTGCTCCCTCCTTCCTCCTGGTCTAGGTGCTCCCTCCTCCCTCCTAGTCTAGGTGCTCCCTCCTCCCTCCTGGTCTAGGTGCTCCCTCCTCCCTCCTAGTCTAGGTGCTCCCTCCTCCCTCCTGGTCTAGGTGCTCCCTCCTCCTTCCTGGTCTAGGTGCTCCCTCCTCCCTCCTAGTCTAGGTGCTCCCTCCTCCCTCCTAGTCTAGGTGCTCCCTCCTCCTTCCTAGTCTAGGTGCTCCCTCCTCCCTCCTAGTCTAGGTGCTCCCTCCTCCCTCCTGGTTTAGGTGCTTCCTCCTCCCTCTGAGTCTAGGTGCTCCCTCCTCCTTCCTAGTCTAGGTGCTCTCTCCTCCCTCCTAGTCTAGGTGCTCCCTCCTCCCTCCTAGTCTAGGTGCTCCCTCCTCCCTCCTGGTTTAGGTGCTTCCTCCTCCCTCTGAGTCTAGGTGCTCCCTCCTCCTTCCTAGTCTAGGTGCTCCCTCCTCCCTCCTGGTCTAGGTGCTCCCTCCTCCCTCCTAGTCTAGGTGCTCCCTCCTCCCTCCTGGTCTAGGTGCTCCCTCCTCCCTCCTAGTCTAGGTGCTCCCTCCTCCTTCCTAGTCTAGGTGCTCCCTCCTCCCTCCTGGTCTAGGTGCTCCCTCCTCCCTCCTAGTCTAGGTGCTCCCTTTTCCTTCCTAGTCTAGGTGCTCCCTCCTCCTTCCTAGTCTAGGTGCTCCCTCCTCCCTCCTGGTCTAGGTGCTCCCTCCTCCCTCCTAGTCTAGGTGCTCCCTTCTCCTTCCTAGTCTAGGTGCTCCCTCCTCCCTCCTGGTCTAGGTGCTCCCTCCTCCCTCCTGGTCTAGGTGCTCCCTCCTCCCTCCTGGTCTAGGTGCTCCCTCCTCCCTCCTAGTCTAGGTGCTCCCTCCTCCCTCCTAGTCTAGGTGCTCCCTCCTCCCTCCTGGTCTAGGTGCTCCCTCCTCCCTCCTAGTCTAGGTGCTCCCTCCTCCCTCCTGGTCTAGGTGCTCCCTCCTCCCTCCTGGTCTAGGTGCTCCCTCCTCCCTCCTAGTCTAGGTGCTCCCTCCTCCCTCCTAGTCTAGGTGCTCCCTCCTCCCTCCTAGTCTAGGTGCTCCCTCCTCCCTCCTAGTCTACGTGCTCCCTCCTCCCTCCTGGTCTAGGTGCTCCCTCCTCCCTCCTAGTCTAGGTGCTCCCTCCTCCCTCCTAGTCTAGGTGCTCCCTCCTCCCTCCTGGTCTAGGTGCTCCCTCCTCCCTCCTAGTCTACGTGCTCCCTCCTCCCTCCTGGTCTAGGTGCTCCCTCCTCCCTCCTAGTCTAGGTGCTCCCTCCTCCCTCCTGGTCTAGGTGCTCCCTCCTCCCTCCTAGTCTAGGTGCTCCCTCCTCCCTCCTAGTCTAGGTGCTCCCTCCTCCCTCCTAGTCTAGGTGCTCCCTCCTCCCTCCTAGTCTACGTGCTCCCTCCTCCCTCCTGGTCTAGGTGCTCCCTCCTCCCTCCTGGTCTAGGTGCTCCCTCCTCCCTCCTGGTCTAGGTGCTCCCTCCTCCCTCCTAGTCTAGGTGCTCCCTCCTCCTTCCTAGTCTAGGTGCTCCCTCCTCCCTCCTGGTCTAGGTGCTCCCTCCTCCCTCCTAGTCTAGGTGCTCCCTCCTCCCTCCTGGTCTAGGTGCTCCCTCCTCCCTCCTAGTCTAGGTGCTCCCTCCTCCCTCCTAGTCTAGGTGCTCCCTCCTCCCTCCTAGTCTAGGTGCTCCCTCCTCCCTCCTGGTCTAGGTGCTCTTCATGAAATGCTGATGTGCCCCCCCTCCCTCTCCCCCCAGGCCTTTCTTCTCCATCTTTTCCCCGTGGCAATAGATCAGATTTCCTCAAGGGAAATCATTACTTGGCATCATTACCATTCCCAACACTTTTATCTACTAGCCCTTGTTTCCTCACTCCATCGCTTGATTAGGTTTAGGGATGGGGGAGAAGGGGGGCTTTTTACCGCCAGCCCCGATCCAGAGGTCTGGGAGGAGTTGGCTTTGATTGGGGTACTTTGAGGTGTGGATGCTGTCTTATGGGACGGCTCCTTTCTCTATCCAAATGTGAAATAAAATGTCTTCAATATGAGTCGCGCAGAATTATTTATTGGCCAACTGCAGCAGATGTTTCAGTTCAACCTTTATTAGCGATATAGTTTAGCATTCAGCAGGCGGCTGATATGAGGAAGATGAACGTAACGAAGGTTTGTAGAGAGGGAGTCCTGGAGGGAGAGAAGGGGGTGGGGGGAGTCCTGGTCTCTGACACACACGCACACACACACACACACACACACACACACACACACACGCACACACACGCACACGCACACACGCACACACACACACGCACACACGCACACACACACACACACACACACACACACACACACACACACACACACACACACACACTTCCTACACTTGAATTCTGAGTGTAACTAATTTGCCAAAAATCAAACAAAAAGTACATTAAACAATGTAAAATGTACGTTATATTTTTTAAATATAAAACAAATTATATCGGACACAGTGAAGGCCTGTTAGCTCTGTTCAGTGCTACACGCTACATGCTACATGATACATTTATACATGCTACACCCTACGCACTACATGCTACATGATACATTTATACATGCTACACCCTACACGCTACATGCTACACCCTTCACACTACATGTTACATGATACATGTATACATGCTACACCCTACACGCTACATGCTACACCCTTCACGCTACATGCTACATGCTTATTGGGGCGATAAACAGACATTGTGCACCCTGCACACTACACGTTACATGCTACATGATACATGTTACACCCGACACACTACATGCCACACGATACACACTACACCCTACACACTACATGCTACAGCCTACACGCTACATGCTACACAATACATGCTACACCCTACACGCTACATGCTACACGGTACATGAAACACGCTACACCCTACATGCTGCATGCTACACGCTACAACCTACATGCTACACACTTCACAGGGCGATAAACAGGCCTCATGCACGCAGTGGTCGACTTTTAATTTCAGTGCAGATCCAGTTTTCAAAAGGTAATTAACAGTGAAACTCAGATGATCCTCCAGACGGACACTGAAAGAACAAAAGAGAGTTTTAATGAAGCGCAGCAGCACGTGTCTGTCCGGAAGAGCTGGTGGACATGTCAACCACATCAGTGGTTTAACACTACATATGATCATATATTGAATATAGATTGTGGGGTCAGTATTCCGTATTGTCGGGCTGTGTTTGTACCTCGATCTGAGTTCAGTCAACTCATTTTGCATTTAATAACATTTTGCAAAATGTTATTTTGCACTTAATAACAAGAAATGCTTCTGATGCTCTTCCTGAGGTTTCTCAACATTTTTTCCCCACTTTTTAAAATTATATTTTTCTAATGTGAATACGTTTTCTCCCACATTACAATGTTTGCATGTTGGTTTAACATTGTGCATTGTGACTTGAGGGACTCTTGGATTGTAAAGTCAATCTTTGGTTTTCCTCAAGCCACAAATAAAACCAGTTTATGGTGAGTAATGACTTGTCTGAGGAGTCTGATAGTAAGGCTGCTTTCACACCAAATCAGGTTATTAGCGCAGCGCTGTGTGTGAGCGTCACTTCATGCTGCATTAACACCCGGCGCCGCTCGCTGATGACGTCTGTGTGACCTCGGTACCGTTCAGACGAGCGTGGAGTTCTCAGAGCACCTAAAGGGTGAAATGCACCCCCGAACTGTGCCCAACTAAAGCGACTTGGTGCTCCTGTGCTATTCACGCGTATTTAAATGAGGTAATATGCAGACATTTATAACTAAATTGGCCCTTTTCTATGAAAATGAGGCTCTTTGGAAAAGCAGCCTGATTCACAAAGCTCAGCGCTCACAGCCACGCGCAGTAACAGAGAAATGATTAGCGTCTTCAGAGAGTTGCTGGTAACTGAAGCACATAAAGGCTGTCACACCCAATCCTTCCACTGATCATGCCATATTAAATCCTAAATCGGGTTTCATGTCATGTCTGAATTCCTTGCCAGAGGTTCTGAGGACGGACTCTGCACCTCGGCGGTCAGGACCTGGAGCTCATTCTTCTTTTCTGTCTGCCATCGTTTTGCCCACTGTGTTTTATACATGGCCACATGGATAGTTACAATCAGATGCAAAACAGAGCATATGCACTCTGCTGCAAAGCTTCATGGGCATAACTGCACTGTGATATCATGAGCGCAGTATCTTCTGTGAATTGAAGCTGGAGGTTTGGCAGATAGCGGTTAAAAAGGATGCACACGTCATGGTGCTCTCAGCGACCTCGCCTTTAAGTCATCGGCCTTATATTCCTTCATTAGCTCCTATGTTAGATAGTCATCTGAAGAGAGCCATACTGTAACGTTTGAGACTTGAGTTGTGGGGGAATGAGGATGTGCAGTTAGAAAGACATTGACCAGCAGAGGATGGTAAGTCTTATCTGGTGTTTTAGCAGTAAAACATCAAGATATCTCTGTGTCCGTTTTGCTCATTCTTATTTTAATCTGTGTCTCTTTGAATTTAGAGGCGACGCAATACTAAATTGCTCAATATTACCACTAAAGATTCAGTCTAGCAAATAGGTATTTCTTTCTTTCTATAAGTAGCATTTTCCAAGTCAGCCATAGAAGTGCACCAATGGTCCTCTGTTGGAGCCCCCCAATGCAAGAGTTAGACAAACAAGTTCAAAGATGTGCTCTCATGCTCTGAATGTGCTGCATACAGAGGACAGAAAGAGTATCGGTGACGGTGATAGAGAGATCTTTCTGGAACATGTTGATTAACGCTGTAACTCACTCCCTGTGTGTCACTCCTCAGCTGTATTGTGAAGCAGCTTCCCTTTGTGCCACATATCTATAATTCACGCTCACAGTTTTTGGTTTCTTTGTTGTCCCTGCAGGCGGTCCCAGGTAAGTCCCGGTGCCTCAGTGGGCTGTTGGGGGCTGGGAGGCCCCGGGTAGAGCCTCGGGCAGCGGCTTTGGCCCCGCCGCCCTCCAGAGACCTGCTCAACTGGTCCGCTTGTCTTCAGAGACGACACTAACGCTCAGGAATCCATCACTCTGTATCACTGCTTTCTCTCATGTCCCATCCTCTCTCTCGCGCTCGGCCCACGTGTCCAACACAAAGTGATTTACACCCTAGCAATGCCGCGTGTGGGTGTGCTCTTCAAAATTGCGCAAGTGGGGTCAAGGGGTCGACGGTGGAGGCGTCCAAAAGACGTTTTTCGTGGCTTCACCCACTGCAAATGCATCTCACCAAACAAACTGGGAGAGGAGGGACAAGATGAGAGTCATGCTGATCGCAGCTGTGTGAAATATGAAAAGTAACATGTTGTAACCTCAACACATAGATCCTCCATCCCTGTGGGATTGAACCTGAATCACGGTCACAGCAGGAACTGCCAAACGACACTTGAATCCGATGCTAATACGAGCTAACGGGCAGTTTTCTGGGTGATTTCGGTGCCAGACCCACAATCCAACTGACCTTTCAGCAACTGATCAAAAATGAAACTCTCAGCCTCTGCGGGCCACCTTGGCCTCTCAGGCCGGGCTTGTCGGGGTATTAGAGGTGTCAGGTTCCGTGACGGGGACGGTGCACAGTAATTATGGCGAGGCCCCCGTCAAGATCCCGTGGTGTCAGGAGGGCAGCTCCGGATTGGCAGGAGGAGCACCAGCTCCGGAGTCTCCAGAGGACCCATTAGGACGGAGGCCCAGTGTCCCTGATCAAGCAACCCCTGTGCTCTTCCACTGCACAATTACAGCTCGGCCCGCTCAGCTGTGGAGCTCACTGTTGTTTTTAGCGTCACCTCAGCCCACAGCCTCCTTAATAACACACTCAGTGGCGAGAGCTTGCAGACAGCAGTCAGCAGGGCGAGACGTGCAGGACGACTTAATGATGAGGGTTACGGCTTCCGTGTGATGTTACATGAGGTGTGATTGGTAGAGAGATTCTGACCTCGTGGCGCGCCGGACCTGTTATTGAAAAAGCCGGCTGCAGGCTTTGTAATTGCTCAGAGTTTATGAGGAAAGTTTGGGTTTATATTCCATTCAGGACACATTCTGGACGTCTTGCTATGAAATAAAGACACATCAGGTTTCTACTCGGGGTTGGTGCTATTTTGTCAGTTTGTTTATAAGTACATGCACTATGTGGTTACTACTAAGTGGCACCTGAGCAATGTATGTAATGTATTACCCGAACATTGCAGATGCATGCAATAGTTGAAGAGGAGATTTTGAAAGCAGCCTCCACTCCTCCTGCAGAGTGTTGGAAGCTGGCTGCAGGGCTTTGCTCCCTACTTAAGCACTTTGTATTTGGGTTTAGTTTATGCTTCTCCTCCACTACATTTCAGAGGGAAATATTGTGTTTTTTTTTACATTTATATGACAGCGACCACCAACTACAACATTACACCAACTTACACATTATTACATCAGCGTTGATAATCCATTAATTCAATTTATATGGAGATGGAAGAAATATATGTATTTTATACGAGTACAAAAACCACAATGCACAGTCCTGCATTCAGTCTTTTACTTCAGTGAAAGTATACATATTGTTATCAGCTTAATTTAAACAAAAGGAAAGCAATATATAAATATAAAATAGCCATTATGCGGAAGGGTCCACTTCATAATGATTCCAAAAAAAACTGAATGGTGACGGCCGAAATGCTGATCTCAAGGCTTCAACCCATTAATCCACAAATCAATGGGTGTAAAAAAGATGCAGAAGACAGCGCCCCCTAACCAATTAAACAGAACAATACACGTCCCTTCACGAGATGTGGCTGATTACACAATCAAGACCAAGAGAAGCAGACTTTTAGCCACTTGGTTCTTCTCCCTCGTTACATCTCGTCATGTTACAGAAGCTTCACAGAACACATCTATTACCACTAGATGAGCCGTTTCCAGCTCCACTGGTCCAGTCAGGCCTGTGGCGACAATGTGGCAAGAAGAAGATGGTCAGATGGCCGGCTAGTGGAACCGTTACTCAGTGAATGCTACACGTAACTCCTCATGATGAACAAAGCAGCACGGTTCTGTTGAGCACAGCATACGGGACCAAAAGGGTTGTCCTCGTACTTTTGGTCATATATTGTTCGTTGCACATATACCTTTTAATTTCCATTTTTGCACATTTAACTGTGTGAGTTTGAGTGTGCGTATGCGGGAGGCCTATTACTTTCTGTATTTTCTAAAAGTGCACCTCTGTTTATCGCTGATACACAGTTCTCCTCAGATCCCCCATCTGCACTGTTTGATTACACTGATTCTCCAGAGAAGGAGAGAGGAGAAGAGAGAGGGAGGGAGAGAGGGAGCAGTGCCTTTGAGTCTCCTCCGCCATTTCACACAACAAAATAAGACGTTTCATCGCACGGCGCGTCTCCACCAAACGAGCTGGGTGGGTTGGAAACTGAGAGAAAATTGCCTTTTGAATAATCCACTTCTTGATTTTTTTTCTTTTTTCCCCCTGAAAGGTTTTCTGAAGGTTATTGTTGAGAATAATGCAGCTCCTGCCCCCCTGCAGATGACAATCATCTTTCCAATTTGTTTGAGATTAGGTCATATGGAAACAGCGCATCGTAAACACACAGGGTCGGCATGCTGGCGGTGGAGGATGGGAGGGTGGCACCGTTTCCCCCTGTTCTGGGTGCATCCAGCCTTGATTGCCATGACACTGGCAGTAGCAGAAACCAGGGCAACAAACAAACAGAAAACCACAGATCTCTGTTACTAACTGGGAGAAGGAGAGAAGCTGACGACCCCCCACCTTCCTTTCGTAGCAGCATGACCAGATTGGATGTTTGATTTGCGGCTGGATCAGTAAACACACTACGGCTTTCGCTGTTGCTTTTGATTCAACATAAATCATATCTGAACAAACAAACGAGTTCTCAGTGTTTGAGATACGGTGGCATTGACATCAGCGCCGCCATCTGAGAAGAGCATTAATATTTCTCTTAGCACTACTAGAGGCCCACTTTCATCGCTAAAACACTTAAAATAACATTGCAGTGCATGTTGGTCAGCTGTGGTGTGTGTGTGTGTGTGTGTGTGTGTGTGTGTGTGGGAGGTGGATTGCAGTCATTGAGCTGGTAGACTGAGGCCTAAGTGGACATCTGGTAGAGGTTACCCTGCTACATCAAAAGACAGTTCTGAAAGTCTGCAGAATCCTGCATCTCACCGCCGTTAGCATCCTGACCGTTCTGTGGCTAACGACAGGCGGATTCCTCAGTGGCGATAACTCGCCTAACGCGCTCCCTGAATGGAGGATCAGTTGACTGGGGCAGATTAGTGCTGGGACATGTGTTTGAGGTGCAACTACACAATCAATGCGGCGCTAATTGTGTGTCTCAGGGACATTGGCATTTTTTGCTATCTAGCATGTCAATAATCAACCAGGTTAGCTTGTGACATCAAATGTTCTTTACTGTAGAGACAACATTAAACCAGAAAGCCTTCCAATAGAGATTAGCCTGATACTGCAGAAGCGGTGTAGAATATTCAAACATTGTGTGTCATCGTCATTACAGCCTACTACGTGTTTAACAGAGTTAACAACAAACTGACTACTGTTCTTAGAGCTCAGTCAGCATTCATTACAGCCAAATTGGACTTTTATCAGCTCATTTCATTCAAATTTCCTGCAATTAGTGGATTCACTCGCACAGGCAAAGTGTATTCATCTTTGCAGAACTCAACTCAGGTGAACTCTGACATGCAAGTTTACACCATTTAGCAACTGTCGTCCAAGAAGCGAAGGGTCCAAAATGGAGGAGGGGGGTACTTCAGCTGCAGCTATTGCGCCATGCAACTGTATGTCACCGTCTAACACAAGCTCATTAGGGTCCAGTCCACACCGGGCATCAACATCTGTTTTCGGTGATCACAAGTGGACCTCTCTAAGTATGAAAGTTCACACTTGGCACAGGTTTCTTAAATTTGGGTATAAAAAGGGTGAAACAATCCTAACAATAAAGACTGGATCTAAACCAAATCGCCCAAGATTTGCATTCAAAATATGTATCTCTGGGCTATTCAAATTCTCAAAAGTCATGGCCAAAGCTGCCAAATGAATACGTAAAGAGAATGTGGCCATTTGTGGCCCAGAACATCTTCCAGTGTGGTCTGAGCGATCAAATCTCAATGCGTCTCCAATGTGTCCCGGCTGAATGCACACCTCTTACAGCTCTGCAGGTCTGAACGGTGCCTTAGTCAGAAACTACCTTTCCTTAGTCAGAAACTACCTTTCCTTAGTCAGAAACTACCTTTCCTTAGTCAGACTACCTTTCCTTAGTCAGACTACATGTCCTTAGTCAGATTACCTTTCCTTAGTCAGAAACTACCTTTCCTTAGTCAGTCTACCTTTCCTTAGTCAGAAACTACTTTTCCTTAGTCAGAAACTACCTTTCCTTAGTCAGACTACCTTTCCTTAGTCAGAAACCAACTTTCCTTAGTCAGAAACTACCTTTCCTTGCAATACGTGCAGTTACATTTTGTGATGCCTCTTTCTGGTGTCCGGGGGAACTAACACCGCACTGCTTGTGGAACTGTATACATTAAAACACACAGCATGGCACAGCTCACGGTCATTACATGGTTTCATCATATTGTGAGCATAAACCTACTTCACAACTTTGACGGCAGTCTGCCAATTGATTTATGAGACATTACACAAATATCCCTATTAAATTCTGCATGATGGGATCTCTCTACCCCTCAGTAAGGGATGTCAAAGCAGATGTTTTCCATCAACTGTCAAAGTCAAAACAGCTGCTTTGACAGCCACGACTGAGGTGTTGCCAGCTGCATTCCTAACACCACAGCTGTTATCTCTAAGTACTGCTTATGAAATTAAAGAGCATTGTATGGAATTAGTTTAATGCTTAGTTTGCCCCCTGTTCACTCCTTCTGTTGCGACTGTTATGGTCAAAATCTGAATAGGACCCCAACATGTTTTTGACTGGCCCTGAAAAGAACCACAACACAGATTGCCAGCACAGATGGAACATCTGCATAATTAGTAGTGAGTTAGTTCTTTAAAGACAACTTCAGAGATCCACAACTTTGGTACAAACAATCATTAACTAGATAATTATATATTCATTTGATGTTTGTCTTACTTCAATAGATCAAATGTCGTAATTAGTTTTGGCTGCCGGCCTCTGATTGGTGAAGCACTAATGGTGACCTGCGTGTTATGCATTTTTACTGAGGGCTGACTAATCTTTCAGAGGGCTGTACTCAGTTGGGAAGTACACTCAAATCAGACCAAAAATACAAAAGTCCATTATCCCTGCAATAAAGAGCTAATGACCCAACAACGGGAATATATTTGCGAGGGCACCCATCTTCTTGAAAGGGCCAAAGGATAAGGAGTCATTAAAGCAGCGTTATCTGGTCCAGATAGCATTGGCATGTCTGTAAAGATCATTATTTTCGCCCCTGGAGCCGTTTGGTAAAGCAGAACGGGGCTAACTGCACACCCAGCGCTAACTCCAGGGTCAGCTGGAGCACAGGGATGAAGACGCTAACGATACGCAGCCTGGCAGCTAATGCCTTTTCTAAATGCTCTTAATGACTGCAAAGCCTAATGCGGAGAGTTCCAGATCTCTGTTTTGCTTCATGCTTTGTCAGCTGACAGGGACTTGGCCGAGTTGTTGCCTTTTCATTTTCTGTACTTTTTTCAGGGTTTCTTCTTCTTTGATGTGTTTTTTTGTGTGTCTTTTCGGGCGGAGGGAGCGGAGTGCACATCTCACTGAAGGGCCTAGTGAGCTGCAAGCGGATGATATTGTAATAAAGGCTCTTAAATAAAAGTCAGTGTTGCAGTCTAGCCTCCCTTTGGTAACGCTGAGTGTTTATGTGAAGGACTACTCCACATTTCAGACAGACACGAGGGAGCAAGAGGAGAAACAAGTACCTTACTCCAGCCAGCTGGAGACAGAAGAGCTGTTCAATGTGGTTTACTTCCCTCTCTATTGAAATACAATAGGACGGAGCCAAGTACCTTCAAGTTCTTTCATTTCGGGTCCCTATGACAACGACAGTAGCATGGGCACATTGCGATGCTGAATTTGATGAATTGACTGTTTATCAGTTCATAAGTCAGCTAGCTATCCCACCAACAGCCCCTCGGCCTCACGAGCAGTCGCTACGAGGCTACTTCATCGGGAGGACAGCAACTGGAGCAGCCAGCTAGCGGCAGCGCAGCTCCAACGCGTGTACCACGTGTACCGCGTGTAACGTGTGTACCGCGTGTACCGCGTGTAACGCGTGTAACGCGTGTAACGCGTGTACCGCGTGTACCGCGTGTAACGCGTGTACCGCGTGTACCGCGTGTAACGTGTGTAACACGTGTACCGCGTGTAACGCGTGTACCGCGTGTACCGCGTGTAACGCGTGTAACGCGTGTAACGCGTGTAACGTGTGTAACGCGTGTAACGTGTATAACGGAACAACAGGAAGTTTGCTGACCCGCCGGGAAGTCGGTTAGCCGCTAGCTTAAGCACCTCACCACCGAGCACTGTCCTCCTGACGGGATTGGCTCCCAACGGCAGGGGCTTGTTCATTCACAAATATCACTTGTGCTATATGTATATATAAGTCAGTATTGTAGATTTTTTTTACAGTTTTCTACCGTTTATTATTTATATTACTTTTGGGGATTTTTTTTACTGTGTGCACACCCTGTTTGCTGCTCCAATCCTGCAAATGTCCCCACTGTGGGACTAATACATGAATATCTAATCTAATCTAATTTAACGTTGTTCATTCTGGTCACATGACATCTATTGCTTCTGTCCATCCTGATTGGATCCTCCTCTGTTGCTCTCCTGAAGGCTTCTCCCCTTTTCTTCCATTACAGGTTTTTCGGGGAGTTTTTCCTGATTTGTGATCTTGGGCTATTTGCGCAGTTGGCTAGCTAATTATTTGTCTTTATATTTGATGCCAATCTCTAAATAAATGTAGATGCTCCTCTCCCACAGGTGTGTCCATTGCTGTGGTTGTTTCATGGTGATTTGACATAATTAATTATTGACTGAAATGTAAGTATTTTTTCATATTTGTGTTGTTTTTTCCCACCGTGTCCCTTCCGGGGCTCTGTAAAATAGTGATGTAGCAAATTGAAAGTTAAAAAAAGGCAAAATATTTTTTTAGTTGACTAACAATATCTTGTTTGAATCAAACCAATATGATTTTGAAACTATCTGCATGTAAGTTGAAGTAAGTAAGAAATGTATCATTGAGGTATTTTTAAAGTCATTCAGGTGAACCTAATCTTCAAGTTTAATTAGAAGACAATGCCATTTATAAGGAAAATACATTTTGAATTAAATTTAAAACTTCCATGAACCAGTCTTGGGTACATGGGTTTATGCATATAATATAATCTCTGTACACCTGTGTGTTGGTGGGCTTATTTTAAACTGTCGACAACATTTTTAGCAGACTAAAATGATTCTAGAGGGAGAGCTTGCAGGTATCAGAAATGGCTGAGCAAAGGGTTTCTTATATTGCCAGTATATCCTTCAGTTTGGGTTTTGTACTATATTGTATGTGTCTTCTTGATCATTTGTTTTAGATCTAAAATTATAAAACTGATCCAACTACAGATAAATGCATAGTATGTGTTTGTGGTTACACATTGGCATTCACTGGCTCATTTTAATCTGGGTTTCATTTATTTCAGTATGGGAGGTACATCAACCATCACAGAGAACTTAACCTGTGTAGAAACACATTTTGGGGGGTCAAGCGCTCATACATCTTTATATATATCAGCTCTTTCTGGGAGACTGAGGTGTTCCCAGGCCAGACGAGATATATAATCTCTCCAGCGTGTCTTGGGTTTTACCCCGGGGCCTTTTACCAGTTGAGCCTGCTCGGAAAAGCTTTAAAGGGAGGCGTCCAGATCAGAGGCCCGAACCACCACAATTGCCCCCTTTCGACTGGAAGGGGCAGTGTCTCTACTCCGGATGTCTGAGCTCACCCCGTTCCCAGGGCTGAGCCCAGCAGGCCTGTGGCCGTTTGTATCTGCAGTCTCGTTCTTTAGGTCACTACCCAAAGCTCATGACCCGCACGTCGATGGACGAGTAAATTGAGAGCTTTGCCTTCTGGCTCAGGGCAATGAGTCACTCCCAACATGGAGGGCGCAACCACCGCACCATCCAGAACATGGTCTCAGACCGGGAGGAGCCGACTCTCATCCCGACTGCTTCCTACTCGGCTGCAAACGGCCCCGGTTCATGCTGGAGGTCATTGAGATATATATATATATATATATATATATATATATATATATATATATATATATATATATATATATATATTTTATTCCTGAAAACATTGTTCCAACCACACTGACACCATCTATATGAATGCAGTATATATATATATATATATATATATATATATATATATATATATATATATATATATATATATATATATATATAAAGATAAAAATATATATAAAGTCTATATATATATATATATATATATATATATATATATATATACGTATATATATATATATACGTATATATATATGTATATATATACGTATATATACATATACATATATATATATATATATATATATATATGTATATACGTATATATATATATATATATATATATATATATACATATACGTATATATATATATATATATATATATATATATATATATATACGTATATGTATATATATATACGTATATATATATATATATACGTATATATATATATATATATATATATATATATATATATATATACGTATATATATATACGTATATATATACATATATTACATATGTGTAATATATACATATATATATATGTATATGTACGTATATATATATATATATATATATATATATATATATATATATATATATATATATATATATATATATATATATATATACATATATTACATATGTGTAATATATACATATATATATATATATGTGTAATATATACATATATATATATATATATACATACAGTATAAGGGTAAATGGTGGTAGTATTCTACAGTAGACTTCTCCTCGGCCAACCAAAGACTTTCATTTGTCTGTATACGTTGTTGCTAGCAGCCATCGCCTGGTGTTGCATCATCCCTGTGAAACCAACACGGCCGTAATGATGCTATTCTATCAGCAGCCGGATTGAGGGGTTAACTCTGACTCCAGAGCAGCTGAGCCATAATAACACATGACACATGTCTGCCATTAGTGAGAATTTTCCCCATGGTTGCCACACTTTCTTTTAATTTGACGAGGCTGTAACCTCCATGTGTTTTCATCTACTAAAGAACCTCCAACAGCTTGAGCCTAATCAAAGAGTTTCTCTCCCTCCTTTGTGTCTCTGGAAAATGAAATTCAATTAGCTTAATTGGCCTGGATATTATGCTCTGTAATGTGATGTAAGCATCAGTGTCGACAAACTTCACAGGGCACTTTGGGAGCACAGCGCTAATTAGAGCAATAACTTTAATCCAAATGTTTTACTTCGACATTCCGGATGATTCTAAATTGAAATCCAGGTAATTAGTTGAAAAAAACACGAGCAGAGAGCTGCGCCCCTCCTTGGAAGCTGCTGATGGCAACGTATAATTGAAGCATTGGTTTATTCTCTTGTTCCATGTTTGACACATGACAACCAAAGTACCAAAATAGAAAATCCACTTTCCCCCCCCTCCGTCAAGATGAAAGCACATTGTGTTTTTAGAACTCAACAAAGGATGGATTTGAAAAACGAATCTCATTTGAATGGGAAATTTAAACCCTGCAACCAAGGCTCCTCTCTCGGAGGCTCCGTGAGCTCCTCTCACCGGGACACAACCGAAAAGGGCATTTTACAAGCAGAGACAACAAACTGAGGAAATGATTGCACTTTAGATCAATCATATATCACAGGCTGCAGCATGCTCTGCTGGTTAGGGTAATGGACAGAGAACAGGCTCTTTCTGCGGCTGGTTTGCATCCAGCGCTGTGCCCTTGAGCTGCATCCTGCAACACAGTGACTTCTAAATGGATAGAAAAGTATAAAAGTCTAAACTTTCATCAGATATAAATCTCACCCTGACAAATATACAGCATAGAAATACCAGTCGAAGAAAAAAAGACACCACACTCACAAGTAACACAATACAACTGTACATACTTGTGTTGCCTGCCTTGAGCTACATTCATCCGGTCCCCTGTTTTAAGATGAGATGCTTTTATTTTGAAGGCGGCTCGCAAAGTTAAAAAGGAAGTCACAATGTGTGCGGAGTGAATGTCAAAAGCTATGAAAATATGGTCAGTTTTGTATACAAATTAGAAACAGTAACGGTATTAGCACTCTGCGGAAGAGGCACACGGTTAGTTAAAGTTGTATTAAATGTAATAACTGGATGTTTTAAGGAAATTAGTCTAAACTTTCTTCAGATGTAAATCTCAGCCTAACAAATATACATCATAGAAATACCAGTTGAAGAAAAAAAAGACACCACACTCATAAGTTAACACAATAAAACTGTATTACGTTTGTGCTTAAAATTATTACAATTACAGTATTTACAAGCGTTGTCCTAAAAATAAACATCTCATGCTGGATGACACATAAAAAGAAATCATTGTACAATAGCAAGCAAAAATGAATATTTCTTTTATGTACACCCACAATTTACAAATGAAAGAACTTTTTTTTCCAGCTAAGAAATGTTGCTGAGCGCTGCTGCACACGCTCAGATGCTGAGATCTGCTCCTCTGCAGCCGAGCCCCATGGCGGGATGGGGGGCCGAGGGGCCCGGGTCAGGAACCTGAGCCCAGAGCCGTGTGGAAAGTCACAAGCCTCCCTCATCCTCGATGGGATTGAAGCATCAACATGTCAAACAATGGAACAAATGTTGGACAACGGGCGATGCACTGAATTCTTCAAATAAATAGTGTACAAAAAGTAACCAACCCCACCATCCCGACACCCTAACAACCGCTCCAACAACCTGCCTTTCCCACAGTTCTGTTTGACCAGTGTGAAAGAAAAGGTTTTCATGAATAGAAAGACTGTTTACCAATGCACAGCCCTCTCAGAGCGGAGCCGGGGTCACAGTCCAGACCCGGCGGCCATCTTGCTGAGAGGAGCTCTGATGGAATGCATTTCAGGAACGGAACAGACGGACAGACAGCACAACCACGCGTCAGTCCACAGGCGTTAGTCTGGTCCATAAGGTTTAACGTCGCTTTCATTTTGACCACTTGGGGACAGTATAGCTGAAAACATCTGAAAATACAGTTTTCCTTTGTTGCACCGTGTTTGTTATTTCATCTGGCTGGAGGCTTTGTGTCCACCTGAAGACTACGAGTCCAACGCTCACGCTGCTTTTTGCTCAGTTTTTGTCTCCACCAGTTGCTGTAAAAGACATGTGTCTCTTTAGCCGCTTAACACTCCCACTATTTAACTTTCACTGCCGTTTGGTGCTGAGCAGGCGAGAGGATATAAAGCTCGAGCTGCAAGTTGTGAGCATTTTCTGGGGCCCAATCCCCATGGAGACACATTTCACATTAGTAATTGTATTCATTGTTAATATAAATATACTCATTAGGCACTATATCATGAACATCTCACTTGTCTGTGCTTGTACACACATCTGCTTGGGGCCATGATACAGGTCGTCTTCTAAGCGGAAGACTTTTTGCAAGCCAATCAGAGCAGGCTGGATTGTTTTGGGGAGGCGGGGCTTAAAGAGACAGGCGCTAAAGCGGAGCGTTTCAGACAGACAGTATGAAAAAAATAATGTTTTGTTTTAACATTAACACATGTAAACATGTTCTAGTAGTTTTCAGAATAAAAGTATGAGCCTGAAAATGAGCATAAGTCCATTTAATGTCCTCAAAAGCTGCTTGATGAGGAAAGCTCTTTTCACTGACAACCAAAACGGTTAAACTCACGTTACGTTGTTCATGTTGTGCTCCCAAAAACGTATGTGCTTCTAGTCTTTAAGAGTCATTGTCTTCTGACACAAAGGTCTCAAATATACAGTATGTATGTAGTGACTGTTCCATCCATCCAGAGAAACGCACTGATTATGTCACAGAAAGATCTTTTCACCAACACAGCTGTGTGAAGACTACTTGATACTTTCGATACATTTTGGAATCTTAAGGTTCTGCATTGACGATATGGACCAGACCGAGCCTTGCAAGACTGCGAGACGTAGAAGTCCTCAACACACACACACACACACACACACACACACACACACACACACACACACACACACACACACACAGCAACACATTAGTCATCAGCGTTAGTTTTGCCGCTCTTTCGTTTACATTCACTGTGTTTAAATCTGATATCATACAGTAAAAAGGGTGTTACCTCCACATGACATTGATTGACAATACCTCTGTGTATTTTAGATTCAAGTAGAAGTTGTCTGTCCTTGTCAGATAAGAAGAGACAAGACTGCTCATGGGAGGGTTAAAATATCTGGGTTTTGCTTTCCAACAGCCGGGATCAGCCGCTGGGTACAAATGGCTCGGAGGAAAGAGGCGGCATCCATCACAAACAGAGAAATGGCCAAACAATTATTCATTTTTTTCACACTTAGTTCAGTTGGTGGCGGGCTGCCCGGCCTCTCCCGCCCCGCGGGGCGTCTCTATGGCGATTCTGTACAGCAGAGTCCCTCCCCTCCCGGGAGGCGTGCTTAGTTATGTACATGTGGGGGCCAGGAGCTGCACAGCAGGCGATAGTGCTGTTTGTTGTGCGATTGCAAGCTCTCCTTCAGGTCTCTCTCTTGTTCCCACTCCTCCTCCTCCTCCTCCTCCTCCAACTCCTCCTCCAGCTCCTCCTCCTGCTCCTCCTCCTCCTCGTTGGCCTACGAGGGTCAGCGGACCTGGGGAGCGTAGCCCTCCTTCATCAGCCCCTCCTCGTAGTCTGTCTGGCACAGGATCATGTTGTTCTTCAGGAAAAACTTGTCTCCCACACAAAACCTGCACAACACAAGAGACAGAGGGGGGGTTACAGTTTACATAAGCATCAAAGCAAGACTCTCATCATTAGCACGGAGCTGTAGGCTAGCAGGCATAGCCAGCTGCTAGCTTCCTGACTATTGTGCACAACCCCGCCCCCCTTCAGCTGAACCGTGTGCAGGCAAGGTTCTCCTCTAGGAAACAGTCAACTCAATTACAGGGGGGAGGGCGGTAGGATTATCTCTGTTCCAAGCCGGGGTTCCTTTCCTCCTTTCCACCTGCAGCTCTTACAGAAACCCCCACCGACCTCAGCAGCGGCCCGTTCCGCTCCAGCTGGGGGGGGGGGGGTTTGTACAGTTACGCTTGACCTTTCAGCACAGTGCCAAGTGGAGATTATGTTGAACGCGTAAGAGCAGTAACTCTCCCTGTATTGTCCTGAGGGCTGCTTATCTCCCTCACTGTGCAGGTTAGACAAGGTCGGCAAGCAGCGGTGCCAGTGTTTACCGTGGAGGGGGACAGGGAGCCTCGGCCCCGTTTGACTTCCTTGGGTGTAGAGACTGCCGAGTTCAGTGCTGGGAGCTGAACACACAGCTCGGTACCTGCCGAGCACGGCTCGTTGGCAGCATGTATTCAGGGCTGCAGGCAGAGCGAGAGCAGGATTACTTGCATCCATTCGGGACCAATTAACAGGATCCAAACACACCGGGTACCACAAAGTGTGTGAGAGAATTCCAAAAGACTCAGTAGGAGGAGACTCAGTACGTGTAGGAGACTCAGTAGTATAGGGGACTCAGTAGTATAGGGGACTCAGTGCGTATAGGGAACTCAGTGCATATAGGGGACTCAGTAGTATAGGGGACTCAGTAGTAAAGGGGACTCAGTGCGTATAGGGGACTCAGTACGTATAGGGGACTCAGTAGTATAGGGGACTCAGTGCGTATAGGGAACTCAGTGCATATAGGGGACTCAGTAGTATAGGGGACTCAGTAGTAAAGGGGACTCAGTGCGTATAGGGGACTCAGTACGTATAGGGGACTCAGTCCGAATAGGGGACTCAGTAGTATAGGGGACTCAGTGCGTATAGGGGACTCAGTAGTATAGGGGACTCAGTAGTATAGGGGACTCAGTACGTATAGGGGACTCAGTAGTATAGGGGACTCAGTAGTATAGGGGACTCAGTGTGTATAAGGGACTCAGTAGTATAGGGGACTCAGTACGTATAGGGGACTCAGTAGTATAGGGGACTCAGTAATATAGGGGACTCAGTACGTATAGGGGACTCAGTAGTATAGGGGACTCAATAGTATAGGGGACTCAGTACGTATAGGGGACTCAGTAGTATAGGGGACTCAGTAGTATAGGGGACTCAGTAGTATAGGGGACTCAGTGTGTATAAGGGACTCAGTAGTATAGGGGACTCAGTAGTATAGGGGACTCAGTAATAAAGGGGACTCAGTAGTATAGGGGACTCAGTAATATAGGGGACTCAGTAGTATAGGGGACTCAGTAGTATAGGGGATTCAGTGTGTATAAGGGACTCAGTAGTATAGGGGACTCAGTGTGTATAGGGGACTCAGTAGTATAGGGGACTCAGTGTGTATAAGGGACTCAGTGTGTATAGGGGACTCAGTAGTATAGGGGACTCAGTGTGTATAGGGGACTCAGTAGTATAGGGGAATCACAGCACTGCAGGAGAGGAATCAAGAGGCCTTGTGGACTCCTTCTGAGGAGCAAGACGTTCATAATGCCGTGTTCACACCGGACGCGACGCGAATTTGCGGCACGACCAGTTTACATGTTAAGTCAATCCACAGACGCGCTGCGGCGCGAATTTGCGAATTTGCGGCGAGATAGACGCGTTGGAGGTGGCGCGAACAGAACGTTTGACCTGGGGCGAACAAAGCGAAGGACGCTGTTGTGGGACTACGGATAATATTATGAACCCAGACACCATGGAGTTTGATGTTCCGACATATGTGGAGTTTACACAACAAGTATAAAGCAGAACTGGTGGTTATTTCCATGGTGGATGGCATAATCGGTATCGTTTTACGGAGATACGCGAGACGCAGTTCCTGGAGGAGTCGGTGAAATTCACCGAGCTGTGTGCGGCTACGGATGATGTTATGAACCCGAACACGAGGGCGTTTCATGTTCCCACATGTTTGGGACTTCCACAACAAGTATAAAGCAGAACTAGTGGTTATTTATTCCATGGTCGATAGCGGAAATGAAAGCTTCGTCGCTTGTCTCTCACAGAGGCAAGCAACAGAGCTAAGCCACGCCCCTTTGGTCGCGCCGCAAATTCGTGTTTGGTGTGAACGCCCTCTTTCTACTCGCCGCAAATTCGCGTCGCGTCCGGTCTGAACACGGCGTTAGGTGTAGATTGGAGTTCTTTCCTGGAGTATAAGATGATCCACAAAGCTGCAGCAACTCAAATTCAAGGATGGAATCGTTAGGATTTCATCGACACTAGTACTCTTATTGATACTGCTTCTGCTTATTGATATCGCTTCTTTCTGATCATATGTGATAAAAAAAGAAGAAGTTCCCAAATCTTTCAAATACATTCACAGCTAAACAAGTGATTATCTCCGGCTAACGTTAACTTTAGCCTCGACTCATTTAGAAGCCGTTCCTGTTTAGGCTCAACATGAGCCACCTTTTTTAGCAGAGGAAACTTTATTCTGAATACACTTGTACACATGTAGCGTGTGGTTGAGGCCGGGATGCTTTACTACCAAACCGAGCACGGGTGTCGTCTGACATCAGGATGAAGAGGCAGAGGTGTGTTTCATCCACTCTAATAAAAACGTCCTGTTAAAATGACACATTCTCTCCTCACAATCTATTAGTGACTGTCTTTACTGAGGCCCCGCCCACTCCGACTTGATCTTCCTATTACGACTCTCCCTCCACTCGCTGTGCTCTCTCTCCCCCAGCCCTCGCAGCATTATCCCGGCCCTCCACTTATTTCACACGGCCAAATTGTTTCTGCTCGGTGAAATGTCAACAGCATATATGACATCTGTGCACCAATTATGATGAGGATATTACATGGGCCCAAGACAGCCGTGTCTAATAAAGGACCTTGTGTTGCCCTAGTATTTCCACTTTCTTAAAAACAATTGCATCTTTTATACAGCTCTCTATGCTGGCATATTGTTTGGTGTGACTGGACTTTCAGTAAAAAATGGATTATCAGCTAGTTATTGGTGCTCAGCGCTGATATAATAAATGATGAAAGGATTTTACTGCATCAGCTTCAGCCGCATGAGCCCTAAAACCTGCAATGAAGCCGGATTCAGCCTCTTTCACCTGTCGCCCGCTCTCAGTGTACAGTGACACCAACACACCAAACATAACATCACGCTAAATATTTAAACAGAAAGAGACATCTCTTTCAGAAATCAAATGATCAGACACCTTTAAATGTATTTAAATGTAAAAGTTGTGGTCTTATTGTCTTGTTTTATATCTGTTTTATGGTTTTATGAATGTAAATGTCCGTAATATCATGGAAGTAAGCAAACAAGCACAGAATACAAACTCTGTCTGCTCATGAAACAGTGGAAAGACTAATCCAGGTGCTTTTGTTGAATTTTCTGCTGTTGTTTTGTCAATGGAGCAGAAGGTATAACGTCTAACTGTGAATTACGGCTTTGTTTCTACCAACCAGACTAACCTTTTATTTAGTTTCTGTTGGGTTTGAAGTGTTCGGATGTGTCACTGCCAATGGAGTCTGAGAAGAGCATATTGATTGTATGTTTTATACATTTTGTACGGCAGTTTTGTACGTTCATAAATTCTCTCTGATGTTCTTTGTGATATAATCAAAAGGGGGCGGACATTAGCGTGTCCACCATGGTGTTGTGTCTCCATCCCTGCAGATCGGACCCGGGGCCGATAAATACCCGCGAGTCATTTGCATTGGTATGAATTCTGGTTGGGACGTTTTCCACAGAGGACATGACCCAGATGTGAGTGGTTTCTGTCCCGTGGGAGGGCTTTAACGTGGGCATTGTTACTAACAAGTGTGACACGCCTCAGCCCGGCCTGCAGCCTTCCACTCCTCCTCAGTGTGTTCACTAGAAACATGGATATACACTTCCCTTTACATATATACGTAGGAACTACTTCCTCTGAAACTGCTGTTCAGGTAGGTTTGAGATCTGTTGACGTACAGACATATGGCATTTGGTTTAATTCCTTTTCAAACCCATCAGTGAGCCCCTGTGGAAGCATCTGCTTTCATGATCTTGTACTTATTTACTCAGGTTCAGGTTTTTCCTTTATTTTGCCGCCCATATGTTCTTATACCACGTGTAACTGCAAGAACAGCTACAGCTCATCCTTCATTAAAGGTCCCCTGAACACCACATCTGTTAGTATCTACACAATCATATCATGGTTTTATCTTTACAGTCAGGCAGCCTCTCTGTCCCTGCTCTGCCTTCACTTCCCTCCTTCCTCTACTTGGAGGTGACTGTGACTAATGAGTCTTTAGAGACCTCTTGTTGTAGGAGGAAGAGAAAGAATGGCTTGCACAGGCACACACTTAAAAGATGTATTGCGATGCCAGCGATTTGCCTCGGAGGCCTGTGTTAACTAGAGTATTCACTTTCCACTCAAATGAAGAAACAGAGAGATTGTCAAAGAGAGAAAATAGTCTCAACTGCACCAAATCTAATTACTGTTGGGATGCATACAGGTTCAGAAACACTTGGCCCGTTGACACTCATTCCTAATTGTAACAGCATGTTGTGAATCTTCTCTGGCAGAGTCACACATGCTGAAGATGAGGAGTGTGATGGAGAGTCATTGCAGGAGGACGACGCGTGTTTGTCTGTATAGAAATGTCCAGAACTGAAGTTTCTGTGCTAAAAACACTGTTTTCCCCCTCATTCTGACTCAGTCCATGAGGCTCAGCTGTCTGGTGACTGTACCCCCCGACCCCCAAAAATCAATTGTTAATCAAACAATGTGGCCACACATGGAGGAAGCCATCACATCAGAGTGTTGCACCGTCCAGTTGAAGATGAGCCTAGACTTATTTTTTATTGATTCATTCAAAGTTATTTTTTAAATGTGCAATACATTTTATATAATTAATATAACAATTAATTTCCCTGAAATACATATCAAAATGCTCCTGATTAATATTTAAATATTGTATTTAATCATCCTCGTCCTCTCCTCAACACTCATAAGTTCCTTATGAACTACAGACTCTCGTGATAAAAACTAGGGGGCTAAAACCATTTTGTCCCTCATACATGGGTGTAAAATAAACAGAAAATATAAAATGGACGACTTTAGATGACGAATGCTGAACACTACGTTTGCATAGCAGCAGAGGTGCAGACATGTTTTTACTTTTAACAAACATTTAGATAATTCATTTTACGTGCCTAACACACATCTCCTCGTGTTGATGATCTACGTCGAGGATCGTTTGGAGGATCGTGGGTTTTTATTTATTTATTATTATTTTGTTCCTTTTCACTGGACTCTAAATCAACATCCAGTACATGTAAACCAACGTCATTCTGTTATTGATGAAGTGGTTTATATCGATGAATCACAGCGGCCCAACCAGGAGGCATGAATCCCTGTAACTCTTTCTGGTGCCAGTATTTTAAATGCTGCCTCGCATTTGCATGAATCATAAAGGCTCTTCCAAATGCACTCGCCCTCCTCTGGAAAGGACCGCCCCTAAAACCTGCACCGAGTACCCCGTTATGACGAGACCTTGAGGGTGTGAGCTCTGATGCTGACACAGTTAGGGTCTTCAGAAAGCTCAACATATCTGTACTGGGTAATGGTGGAAACACTTTGCTATCATCTCCATGAGCTGAGTGAAACTGACATTTATTTGTAAAGAAATGTGTCATTTTTACTTGACACTGTGCAGGATTAGGCGGGGAAATTGTGTTCTCTAGTAGGCTGGCTGCACAGTCTCCGAGTTCTCAACACCAATCATACACAAAGTGACAACTGTGTCCCTTATTGGCTATTAGGCCCCTGTCTAACAAGCCTAACTCGTGACATACAAGGCACCAGTGGCTGAGCTTAGCTGTGCTGAACCCAATTGGTGTCAGTCTCTCCTTGCAGGGCTCCAGTGTGGAGCATCCTCCCTTATCAGCAGTGACCTTCCCTGCACTGTCACCATCCCGCTCCCCTTTACTCTAACCTTCCCTCAGCCTCCCTAGACTGTGGCCTCCAGCTCATCAGGGGGAAATTGGGCAGGCACTGGCTAGATGATGAGGCTGGACGACAGCCCCATCGATTAGCTGTCCCCCAGGGCTGATCTGTGTCTAACTGCTTGCTGGATGGAGTCTCATATCTCGGTCCTTATTCCCAACACCCCCACCCTCGCCGACAGACCCTTCTCCTTTCAGAACTAGCCCCGCTGTCCCTTTGGCTCCCAAACCACGGTGGTGCTTCACTTCTGCCAGCTCAGGTAGGAAAAAAAAATAACTGGTCTGGCTGGTGGGAAGGTCACGCCTCTAGATTTATGTCCAGTTTACCAGAGTGAGGCCACATTGGGTGCAGACATGAGCAATCAGAGCCAATGGAGGATCCTATATTTCCACTGATAGACCAGGGACAAGAGCTATTCACTCCCCTCAGCGTGAAACCATTTCAAAGTCGTACATGGACCGAAGAGGGGTGGGGGTGGACTTTTGCTCTTTGGCAGATACACCAGTAAGATAACTGGTGAGGCTTTTCCATTCATCTTATTCCTGAAGCAGGTTCAGCTCTCAATGCTTCTTTCGTGGCAAGCAAGAGGTTGCTGCCAATTTGATGGCAATGATGACAAAGAAGAAGGAAGCGGTTGCGGGTCATGATCGCCGTGACAAGTCCACACTCAGCCACCGGGCCGGCCTTTCTGTCTGGCATGAACTGGCCTTCAACTTAAGCGAGGGCCCGATAGCTTAGTGAGGACCAATGGAGTCCTGCAGAGCCTGTGATGAAATCAGAATAATCACTGTGGGATCCAGTGGGGGAGGAGGTGGGGGTACCTACAAAGTAACGGACAGCATGATAGATGCATGAGTGAGTATTATTGTGTGTGTGTGTGTGTGTGTGTGTGTGAGGGGGGGGTTCATACTTAATTGTAGCGATCCAACCTTCAAACAGCAACACGGCTGACCCGCAGGAGCGACGGATAATTACACGCCGTGACCCCAGCTGACCTCGGGATCGCCTGCTCTGTTTATCAGATTTCACATTTTCTGATGATGTTCCGCAGAGAAATCTCTGGGCCATTTGTGAGATGGATTAGATTGCTTTATTGAAGGGCTCGTTGGGGGAGGGGGCTTTCATGTTTGTTTGAGGCTGGGAAACCAGAGGGGACGGAGCGGGTGTGGATGAACAAGGCGGCAGATCGGTATGCCAGACAAAGACCAGAAGCCCATTTCCAGGCAACGAGACGCTGAGAAACTATTCAGGAAATCTTAAGTGAGATCTCCTGATAGATCTCAGGCTGAGGCTGGGAACATTTGAAAAAGGTCATTCTATTTATCTGGATATAAATGTTGAGAAACTCGCTCATGTTAGACTTATTTAGTGATGTTGCGGTCATCGCATTAAAGGGGAAGTTCCCCCAAATCAAAAGACACGTTTCTCCTCTCATCTGCTATTCATCATTCTGGATTGTTTTGGTCGGAGATGCAGAGGGTTTGAGATACCGGTTAAAGAGATGTCTGCCTTCTCTCCATAATGATGTAAGTAGATGGCACTGGGCTTAAAATATTGATATTAATCTGACGGTCATACAGCGAGTCGGGCTGGTCTTCTCATAATGGGCTGTGATCCAAGATGTCATCCATGTAATCATGAACCAGACTTCAAGAACCGCCGGGGCTGCTGGGAGTGGACGGGTCAAACCCACGAGACCACGAGACAAGAGGTCAACGGGGATTTATTTGTAACGTAATTTATGTATTTTAAAAAAAAGAAGGTATTTCCCTTAACCCAACCAAGTTGTTTCCTTCAAATATGAAGGTTTATTTAAAAAAGACTCTGCTTGTAACGAGCGGTAAGACACGTGTTGATGGTGTAGTTTGATAGAAGGAAATAGTTCCTCTCAAAGCTCTGTGGATTATACTGAGCAACCGGCTCATGCTTTCTGTTGATTTTTCTCAATTGTATTTCGTGGTGCTTTCAGCAGAGTGCAAACTCCTTCCAGTATATTGGAGCTTCTCTCAGAAGACATCTCAAACCCTCTGCAGCTCACACCGAATATCTAGATTGATAAAGAGCACCACCGGCCAGAGGAACGAGAGGTAGTTTTGTATTTAAAATATTCATAATCTTAAAGATGAAATAAGCCTGTAGGCTCATGTAGCAGACGGAAGGTAACACAAGTCATTTGTGCATCAGAGCTTTATATATTTGTAAGTTTACACTCCCATTGAAAGATCTTGTCTCTTGGATGTGAAATTATGAACTCAATGCAAACAGATCAATCCTTTAAATTAATTTTCCTGCACATGTGTTTCTCCCCCAATACAGAGAAACAAAATGGAAAACAAAAAGTCAGAGCTGAGGAACAGCTTCAATTAAAGCCGGAGCCACGCCATAAATCTTGGCCGGGCCGGTGAAACAGTGATGGGCATCTGAGCGCTGCTCGGAGGCCACAGCGGGCCGTGTGAAACACACTGACGTCGATTTTATTCAACAGTTCATCAACTGGCCTAATGTAAAAAGAAAGATTTGCTCGCGCTTTAATGGGTTTTAATGTGGGGAGCAGAGCTGATGAAGATTAGCTGACTTCTTCCATTAGGGGAGGCTGTCTGGTGCAGCCGGCTGAGCTGGCAAGACAATAACCCGCTGCTAATTGTGCGTAACACGGTGCTTTCCCTTTAGCATGCGCACGGTGTCTGGCTCGTGTGTGTGTGTGTGTGTGTGTGTGTGTGTGTGCTTGTGTCTATCCGTCAGCAACAAAGCCAAGTTTGGGAACAGAGATGAGAGAAACAGGACCGGTCAACTCGTAACCTTCCTGGCGTCCCCGAGGTTTTCTGTTTGTGTTGTTGATGCGTAACCTTCAAAGAACCTTCGAGAATATTCTGGTTTGTTCATTAGCTCCAAGAAGATTTTCCATCAGCGTTCCACCAGCAGCATGAATTCTTTGAGGCTCTCCTGTTTGCACAATGTTCCTGCAAGGTGCCCAGAACTATGCAGAGGAATGCTCTGCGTTGGCTGAGAAGAATTTCTGGCTTCAGAATGCTTTCAGCAAAGAGTTTGTGTGTGTGAAAGCATTTCAGGGGAACAGCAGTGTGTTCTTCAAACAACCAATTATTCCACCGTTCATGTGTGCAACTACTAGCATTTGTTTTCTCATTCTCCAATTCGTCAGATATCGGTGGCCCGATGCTGCAACCGATGGCGCTCTCGGTACTCGAGACAGGGCTCTGGGTGTCAGGGACAGCCGGGTATTTTCCACTCGTTACATGCAAACATCTTTTCAAATATAGACTCCCACAGGGCGCCGAAACTACTGTTAGATCTAGGAAAGAACAGGTGTCTGCTGAGGGAAAGTCCTGTGCTGGTGTGAGTGCTCCACCCCTTAATTAGGACATTTAGGAGGAAAACACCAAATAAACACAATGATTTTGAGTCACTGTGAAACTTGTGTTTGAATGTTTCTAATACTCCCTCCATGTAAATGAGGGTGGACAAAAGCACAACCAATAACTATGAACTCAGATAGTGAATATTATAGGATGGAGGTGGGACATGTTATGGCTGTTGTATTGGATTGTAACACATTGTACCAATGAACATATGAAACCCATTGTAAGGGTACCAGAGAGGCTCAGTAAGTAACACTAGCTTTTATTAAACCAGGAGTTCAATGCCTCCAACCAGCTCCCTCTCCTCTGCTGTGTCCTAACATCTGTGGCCACATCCTGTCTGCAGGATGCAGGAGGAGCCCGGTAATGAAGACTGATGTGGAGCATATGTACGGACATGTAAGTGCACTTGTCGCTCCAGGCGGACAGCGTACAGCAGCAGTGTAGATGTAATCACTGCACAGCTTCAGCAGGTGTCCCCGAGGCCCAGGTTGTGTCTTCTCAGCCACTGGTTAGAGTGATGAATCTACAATGTGGGATCTTTCTTTCAACTTTCAGCAGCACTTGAGATTCCCCGCGTTGCAGACTCTCTTCCCTGACCGTCCGTCTGTCTGTCTGTCCTGACGCAGGTACGGGGGAGGAGCAGGGCGGCGGTCCAATCACTCACCTCTGATTGCAGAGCTGGCACGCGAAGCAGTCCAGGTGGTAGACGTTCTCTTTGGCCCTCATGACCATCTCGAAGGCTGGGATGAGCTTGCTGCAGGCGGCGCAGTTCCCCGTAACGCCAAACAACCTGCGGTAGCACGAAGACACAAAGAAGACCGGATGTTAGTCATCCCCCAAAACCTCAGGACACAGCAGGAAGTCTGGGAGGCGACTTTATTTGACTTCTTATTTTCATATTCATCGGTCCGGTTTCTTTGCTTCGTGGACAAACTACTGGCCCTGTTTTCATGAAACCTGGTTAACGGCTGCAGCATGGGCCAAGGGAAAACCCATTACAGTCAGAAGCCGATCCAAATCATGGGGTGGATACACACATTATGTTTTACTCATGGAACAGCCTTGGTGGAGGTCTGCCCTTCTAGTTTGACTTGCTATGTAGGTGTGGGTCTTATGGATCTTCTCCAGATCGGACTGTTGATGGCATGATAAGCCATTTAATATGAAAGCTCACTGCCGTCATACGTGCTCTGATAAAAGCTTAAAACTAAAAGCTGTAATGGGATTTGTCAGACCATTAGTTTTAAATAAAACCAATGAAAAGTAGAAGGGCACTCGAAGAGAGCCGACTTCCACCAAGGCCCTATGTCCTATCTCACAATGGTAAAAACAGTGTAATGTAATGGGCTCTTCCATGGTCCATGTAAGTCCTTCCACCAGGTTTCATGTGAAGAGGGCCGGTAGCTTTTCCTTAATTCTGGAGATAAACATGAACTCTTTGGCGGAGGTAATTATCAAGACATGAGATTCCAGTTTTCATAAAATAAAATGGGATCAACAGTTAAACATCATTGCCCCAATGGACGAAACCAGTCCATTATCTGTGCCCCTGACTCCGCCCCCCACTGTGTACCGCATCCCATTAGAACCGGAAATGCTGGGAACAGAATCACAAGAGCCCGACAGCTTGAGCTGCTTCTCGCTGCCTCTGACAAGCAGAGTGACAGCTGTCAAGGAGATGGCAGTAAACACACTAACATGAGCTGCTGAGACAGAGAGGGTCTGCATCCGCCACCAAAATAGGTTGGACCCAGTAGAGAACAGCTTGTAGAATAGATGGGCCCTGCTAGCCCTGCTGCCCAGGGAGGACCCTATTATTTCTCCTCCTGCTCCGGGGACATTAATGTGAGTATTCATTAGGGATTCAGGGCTGTTACTACACAGCGACCTAGACCAGACTAGCAAGGGAAAATAAATCTGATAACGAAATCATATAACAAAATAACCTATTAGGCAGACTTCTTCAGGCACTTTTAGCCGTCGTTGTTAAAATGATAAAACGGCATGCCACTCTCAGAGTCTGTAAGAGATCGCAATCTGATAAATGATCTCAGGGCTCGGGATATGCAGGGTTGTTTATTAACCTTCAGAAAGTATGTTTCCCTGAGGCAAAGGAAGCAGATAGATTGTGCCCTCATGAATATCTACAGAATTAAGAGCCACTGTCAACACACCTTGAGACAATGAAGGATATCTCTTGTAACATGGTAGGTGGGAGAACACAAAGAGGGCCAATTCGATGGATTAGTGCTGACTTAATTAAAAGAATTATGCCTTTTCCTTTGAGCAATCTAAATTTAGACACATTTGTGGTATCTCTTGTCCTTTCTCCTTTCTGCACAAATGTGCATTGCCGGAAGGCCTTCACATGAAATAGATATTTCATCTGTTTCTCTCCTTACAAAGCCGAGTAATTGATCTAAAAAAAAACTTTAAAAAAGAAGAAGAAATGATAGATTTAGTGCAAGATAATGAGCAAGAGTGTTTGAGCAAAACAGCAGCACTTTGTATGGCATCGTACGACTCAAAGAGTCACAATGCAGCCGCCTCTCACTGTGTCCTTGTCTTCCAGTAATCTGAGTCATTTCCAGATAGCATGCACTCAAGGCTCTGTATTATAAATGATGGAAGGTATTTGTGTAAAAAAGTGATGTTTTAAGCTTTTTGCCTGCCAGCTTGAATCAAAACAGTCTTCTGTTTCACTGTTCGCCGTGTCTGTCCTCGCTTTTGTCTCATCTCTTGCAAATTTAAGGTGGCCTGCGCGGCTGAAAAGGACCGTCACACTACTATGCTCTGAGAAATACTGCTGAAGATCCTTTATCTGTGAACAACCAGTGTTTGTGTGTGTTTCTGCAATGGATGGATGGACAGATAGATAGATAGATAGATAGATAGATAGATAGATAGATAGATAGATAGATAGATAGATAGATAGATAGATGGATAGTATTCCTACAGAGGTAGTATTCGTACAGAGGTAGTATTCCTACAGAGGTAGTATCCTACAGAGGTAGTATTCCTACAGAGGTAGTATCCTACAGAGGTAGGATTGGGCAATGCTATTGACTCCAGAGTGGACACCAACATTAAAGTTGAGGTTATTGGACAATGACAAAATTAAATTCTGTTCCTGAGAATTTTTGTCAGCCAATAGACGCATTGATTTTTCTTACTAAGGAAATGGAATCCATCTAAAATACCCAGTCAATAAGATCAAATCGAATAAAAATGAAGAAATACAAAACTTTAAAGAACCCCAGGGTTCCCAAACCCAACATCCAAACTTCTGGCTGCTTCTCATCCACTTTTTTTTCTGCTGCATAATTCATTCTCTACCTTCTCTACTCACCACTACTGTAAATGATTAAACACCGCCTTATGGGAACAATACATACATGCATTACATACACTCAAATCTTCAGTCTTTTTTAGTTCCTCCGACAAGCTGAGCTAAAGAAGTGAAGCGACTGATAACGTCTTCAGAGATTTGCCCAAAATGTATCTGTGGCAGCGCCAGCATGGAGCCAGCCGGCTCGCTGGGCTCTTGTGTGGCAAACGCTCCTCAAACCGGCAGTGCACTGGAAGCCCGGCTCACCCTGTGGGAGGGAAGATGGATGGAGCGTACCTGCCACTCGTCTTTTGCCGCTCCGCCAGTTTGATGCCACAGACGCTAATGGCTCTCAAGGGAGGAGGCAAATTAAGCGTGGTTTGGTTGCAATGAATTCAAAGGCCCAGACTCCAACACAATCAGAGGATGACGGTTTAGAGGCCTCGTGCCTGGGACTCCAGTGCCTTCAGCAATGGATTATAATATTATAGTTGGTAATAAATATATACATTTCGAATGCATTTCTCTCAGGATTACAACAGGAGAGCTGTCTGCCATATCTAAAGGGCTTATAACTGGGTCTGCTTAAAAAATAAATAAAAAAAGAAAACAGAATAACATATGTAGTGGGCTTGACATACACTTCATATCCATGGCTGACAAGACAGCATGTATATTTAAAGAGGTTGAGGATACAACATGAATTCATGCTTTGCTCAAATCTGAATTTGAAAGAAAATGGAGGCAGTCGATGCCCAATACCTTGTTTCAGTCAAAGGGTATTCACTGTGCATTACAGCCTGGTACGGCTCAGTGGTACCTATTTGATGAGACAAAAACAGACACCAATTAAATTATTCCACAAGGCTTTAGCCCAGTGGACCCCAAAACCCAATCTGAGTGTGCAATGGGCGGGGGCCCGGTGTCATGCCAATGCTTCTTCAAGCTAAATCCCAAATACAATGGCTGGCCAACTACTGGGGTGTAGGAAGTAAAATGCATAATGCTGGAAAATATACATGGAGCCACAGATACTGTACGAAGGCAAGCTGTCTGATGGTGAAGTGATTATATATTTCTAATTGTTGAGTAGTGAAGAAATAGTCCCAATGAATGTGTAGTGGATTAGTCCGTGAGGAGCGACAATAGTCAGGTTTCCATCCAAATGTATCGCCAAGTTTAATAGAACTTTGAGGAAATCCGCAAAGGAATATGCCAAAGGAACACCTATTTCCATCTGCAACCGCTATGCAATTAAGCAGTAGGTGGTTCCAATTCTCAAGTGGGAAACTCATTAATCATTGTAGAAGAGAGGGCGCAACAAGATGATGTAATTAAAAGAAAGCCAATCGAGCCTCAAGCGGTGAAAAACAATGAAGAGAACCCAATGGAGGAAAACTATTTGGAGAACTCAATGGACTTATGACATTATGACATTTCGCAAGTTGAGGCGGATGAAATAGGTGATTAAAAACTCACCCAGTGTTTCCTGTGAGCATGAAACAAACATTTGATCAACTGAGATAGAGACAGAAATCTTAAGAGACCGATGTCTGAAAACCTGAACAAACAAAACCGAAACTAGACAAAAGAGAGAAAATATGCTTTTGTGGGATTTGGTTGAACCAACCCAGTTGTTGAACGCTGCCTACTGAACAAACTATGGTCCAGATGATCCATCAACTCCTCCATCATTCACCTGACGGTAATCTTGTACCATCAAGGGCAATTATTTTGGCGGGGTTAATCCCTTTTTGAGAGCAGGGAGGGGGGGCACTGATAGCACGAGTCCCTCCAGTCGCCGTTCGAAATTCCAGCGGCGCCTTTGCTGACCCCCCCCCCCCCCCCACACACACACACGCGCACACACACACACACACACACACGCGCACAGACACACACTCCTTCCTCCTCCAGCCCCCACCTCTTCCATCCCTCCCACCACTTCAATTGCTCCAGCCTCGGCATGCATTCATCAGCTGCCGGATTAGAATTTGTTTCCTCACAAACCATTGATCATCGGCCTATTACTAGGCAAATGACAGTTAATTACCCACTACATTAACCACCGGGACCCGGGGACCGACTCCCTGTGCCATCAGTCAACATGATGAATGTGGCAAGTTCAGTAATGCGCGGCCGTTCCCTCGTCCGCCTGCCACGCGCAGAACAACCCCTGGATCTCACTTCCAGGCAACCAGGGAAAATCTATGGCAATCTGCATAATCACAGGCTCAGGGTTAACAACAGACAAATGACTCGTTGCATCTCAACACAGGCTTTCATAATGGGACTGCGCTACGTTCATTTGATGATCTGCCCTGGCTGGAGCCCCTACCTTGAAACAAGCTAGTGTTTGGAGTCCGTCCACAAGAGAGGCAGTTAATAGTTGACATGGTTTGCCCATCAATGCTTCATCTCGTGAAAATCTAGACACGAGTGGGAAAAAGGAACAGAACGGTGGGGCTGCAGGAATCTGAGGGTCTGATGTGAGCTGTGGCAGACGGGGGAGGGGAGACAGTTAAGGGTGGCAGATATAATCAGACTTGTGCATTCCCTTAATTTTGTCTTCCCTCACACGTGTGATTGTCAGTGATTAAACAACTCTGAGGGCAAAATTATTTCAATTACCACGGGCATGACCTGGGAATTGTCCCTGGGATAAGATTTTCCTCCTTGAGTGCCCCGACTTGCCTGGCTGCCGGCTCTATCAGTTTTCATCTGCACCTGGACTCTGATATCCTAATGATGAATTATGGCCTGCTTTCTGAGAGACTGCCGACCATACAGAGGAACATTCCCCTGAACTGTCGGCCTGAAGAGCAGCTGCAGAGTGCTACCTAATTAGCTCCTATAGGAAACTCCTCGAAAAGGTCGAAATACACTCGTCATTCCACATTCCACCCTTCCACGCTTCTGTAAAACGCTGAGAAGAAGAAATAAACTACTGGTGGCAGTCGGTTACTGTCATCAAATTAACCAAATAAACCTCCCCTGCCTTTAAGAGATTACCCCTTATCTCTAGCCCTTAATCTACTCACACTAACATCACATACATTCTGGTCAGAATGTACCAAAGTTGCACTGCCCTAAAACAAGAAACAACTCTTTAAAAAAAGGAAAAAAAGCATGCTTTAAACAAAGTAGCAGGAACAGGCTCCAGCACAGTGTTTTTGGCAGCGCTGTGTTTGGGTCCATTTTGAAAAGGGTATAATGAAAGATTTGGAGCCCCGCAGGGGCCAGATGTGCAGTTCGATATGCTCTCCCCGCGCCAACCCACCTGCAATCCCAAGCTGGGTGCCAGGCGGTGGCACACCAGCCCTGCAATTATCTGCACCAAACACGCATGCTCCCATGAGTCATTGCTCTTCACAGCTAATTTAGCTAATCTCAACTGGAGGGGACGGTCCAACAAATGATGGTCCAGCATGGAGACACAATGGTGGCCTGGATTGTTCAAGGAAAGTTTCCTTTAGACATTTTGAGAATGCATTTTGAATCAAGATTTTGTAAAAATACTGAAAGAGAATAGAACACTTTGAAAGTTTGAAGAACATGAAAATAAAAAGAAGGCCTCCAGCAAACAATACTCCATACTTATACTCTGACTTCCCTCGCCGGCCTGACTGCTGCTCTGAAATCTGCCCATCTATACATAACATACAGATGTGCATTTGTTGGGGACTATTTTAATCTAAATGTTGGAACTCTAGTGAGTATTTCCAGCAGCCAGTTTTGAGTTCAAACTGATGAGACATAACATGTAACCTGTTCAAACTCATTCGAAGTTCACTTCAAGGACTACTGGCCTATGAGTGAGGCTGAGCTATGAGTGAGGCTATGAGTGAGGCTGAGCTATGAGTGAGGCTATGAGTGAGGCTGGGCTATGAGTGAAGCTATGAGTGAGGCTGGGCTATGAGTGAGGCTATGAGTGAGGCTGAGCTATGAGTGAGGCTATGAGTGAGGCTGAGCTATGAGTGAGGCTATGAGTGAGGCTGGGCTATGAGTGAAGCTATGAGTGAGGCTGGGCTATGAGTGAGGCTGGGCTATGAGTGAGGCTGGGCTATGAGTGAGGCTGGGCTATGAGTGAAGCTATGAGTGAGGCTGGGCTATGAGTGAGGCTATGAGTGAGGCTGGGCTATGAGTGAGGCTATGAGTGAGGCTATGAGTGAGGCTATGAGTGAGGCTGGGCTATGAGTGAAGCTATGAGTGAGGCTGGGCTATGAGTGAGGCTATGAGTGAGGCTGGGCTATGAGTGAAGCTATGAGTGAGGCTGGGCTATGAGTGAGGCTATGAGTGAGGCTATGAGTGAGGCTATGAGTGAGGCTATGAGTGAGGCTGAGCTATGAGTGAGGCTGGGCTATGAGTGAGGCTGGGCTATGAGTGAGGCTATGAGTGAGGCTATGAGTGAGGCTATGAGTGAGGCTATGAGTGAGGCTGGGCTATGAGTAAGGCTATGAGTGAGGCTATGAGTGAGGCTATGAGTGAGGCTATGAGTGAGGCTGGGCTATGAGTGAGGCTATGAGTGAGGCTATGAGTGAGGCTATGAGTGAGGCTGGGCTATGAGTAAGGCTGAGCTATGAGTGAGACTGAGCTATGAGTGAGGCTGAGCTATGAGTGAGGCTATGACTGAGGCTGGGCTATGAGTAAGGCTGAGCTATGAGTGAGACTGAGCTATGAGTGAGGCTGAGCTATGAGTGAGTCTATGAGTGAGGCTATGAGTGAGGCTGAGCTATGAGTGAGGCTATGAGTGAGGCTATGAGTGAGGCTGAGCTATGAGTGAGGCTATGAGTGAGACTGAGCTATGAGTGAGGCTGAGCTATGAGTGAGGCTGAGCTATGAGTGAGGCTGAGCTATGAGTGAGGCTGAGCAATGAGTGAGGCTATGAGTGAGGCTGAGCTATGAGTGAGGCTGAGCTATGAGTGAGGCTATGAGTGAGGCTGAGCTATGAGTGAGGCTGAGCTATGAGTGAGGCTGGGCTATGAGTGAGACTGAGCTATGAGTGAGGCTGAGCTATGAGTGAGGCTGGGCTATGAGTGAGGCTGGGCTATGAGTGAGACTGAGCTATGAGTGAGGCTGAGCTATGAGTGAGGCTGGGCTATGAGTGAGGCTATGAGTGAGGCTGAGCTATGAGTGAGGCTGAGCTATGAGTGAGGCTATGAGTGAGGCTGAGCTATGAGTGAGGCTGAGCTATGAGTGAGGCTATGAGTGAGACTGAGCTATGAGTGAGGCTATGAGTGAGACTGAGCTATGAGTGAGGCAGACTCAAGGCACAGGACTACAGTGACCAAAAACGGTTTTCATGTTCTAATGGTCACCTGGCCATTATATTTAAGGGCCACTTTGTAGGATTTACAGAGATTTATTGGCAAACTTTATGGAAACAGATATTCAAAGCCATGCTTTCAATTCAATAACCTGATCATAAGAATCCTCGTGTTTTGGGGAGCTTATAAGGAGCCCTTTGAATCTACATGGGTTTTTACCCTGATGGCCACCGTGCCCACCGGCATGCTGGTGTAACGTGTGACCACAGAGTGCGTAACCGTGGCACCGCCAGCCGCCGTCTCAATCTGATCGCTCCTAAAGAAGTCACAGCAAAGGTCCGGATACCACGCCGTTTATAGGGCTGGGAATCACCAGAGATCCCACGATACGATATTATCATGATACTTAATTGCCGATACAATATTATCGCAATACTGGGATATTATCACGAAACCATTGAGAATTGCGATATTTTGAGTATTGCGATTTATTCCAATGTATTACCTATTTTCCACCGCAAATTGTCCCTAAAGGAAACCTTTGTCAACATATTTGATCATCATGTGTTTTCAGTCTGTTCATCTCACTTCAATCGAGAATCATATTTAAAATCCTTCTCCTTACCTACAAAGCCTTAACTGGTGATGCACCATCATATCTTAAGGACCTTATAGTGCCATATTACCCCACAAGAGCATTACGCTCACTGAATGCAGGGTTACTTGTGGTTCCCAGAGTGTTAAAAAGTAGGTTGGGGGCTAGAGCTTTCAGTTATTGGGCTCCTCTTCTGTGGAATCAGCTTCCACTTTCAGTTCGGGGGGCAGACAGTCACCTCATTTAAGAGTAGACTTAAGACTTTCCTCTTTGATGGCGCTTATAGTTAGGGCTGTTTCAGGCTTATAGTTAGGGCTGGCTCAGGTTTGCCCTGGTCCAGCCCCTAGATATGCTGCTATAGGCCTAGACTGCTGGGGGACATTTTAGGATACACTGAGCTCCTCCTTTCCTTCTCTTCCTCTTTTCGCTCCTCCTCTTCACCTCTTCTTTCTCTCCTGGATAAATGATTGTCTCTTCATGCATATTACTAACTCTACTTTCTTTTTCCATGGATTCGTGGCTGCCTGCTGATGCAACCATGGCCCTGCTGATGCAACTGGCCTGGAGCCGTCCTGCCAGCTGCTGCCATGGCCCTGCTTTCTCCTCCCACTGCCCCTGGGATGCCCCTCCTCTCTACCTCCTTCTGCTTAATGGGTCGTGGCAATCTGGATCATGGACCATGCATACTACTCATTATATGAATAATTTCTGTCACATTCATTGAATGTGCTGTAACTCCGTTACGTTATTCATTCTAGCCACATGACATCTTTTGCTTCTGTCCATCCGGGGAGAGGGATCCTCCTCTGTTGCTCTCCCTCGGGTTTCTTCCCCTTTTTTTCCCTGTGAAAGGGTTTTTACTATCTTTTTGGGGGAGTTTTTCCTGATCCGATGTGAGGTCCCGGGACAGGGATGTCATATGTACAGATTGTAAAGCCCTCCGAGGCAAACTTGTATTTGTGATGTTGGGCTATACAAAATAAACTGAATTAATTTGAATTGAATCATTTGTATTGCAGCAAAATGGGATTGTCAAGCAGACAAACTGACCAACACTGTCATAGATGTTGTCTCCATTTTGCTTTGACCAACTTCCTACCATCGTGCTGACCTGGGACCTCTGCTGACCTCACCACAAAACAACACAGCACGATCTAGTGGGCTGAAAAGCCAATTGATTTGATTATTCTAGGACCAAAATGTTTATAATTGATTAAATGAAAGATCGATACTCGGCTTACAATATCGCTATGCAAAATATTACGATACTATGCTGAATCAATTTTTTCCCCACCCCTAGTCGTTACCACGGCTTTGTTACCGCAGTCGAAGATTTCTGTTGGTTGCCATCTGCAACCCTACCACTAGATCTCCCAGAACCTTCTACACTTAGTGCTCAAAGACAGACTTGAAACCTTGTGAACCTTTAAGGACTCAACTATAGCAACTTGCCACGTGGTGCGAAGTTTCAGTGAAGATCATGTAAAAACAGTTTGGTAGAAGTTAGCCTTGTTCATCAGCTCGAGTGGCTTTTAGCTATTTATAAATGTTGGAGCTGCTTTATCAGGATGTTAGATATGACAACCCCCTGAGAGCTTTGGTTAATATCTTTCTGCACACTTCATGTAACCTATAACATAAATGAAGGCTAAATGATATTGTCACTGAAGGTCCTGTCATTTGTTTTCCTCCCATCAAACGACATTTCTTCTTTTGGAAAAACCCAACAAAGGCCCCCTACTCTTGACCTCCCCTTGAGGAAATGTGACCCCTCTCTTTGGGACAATTAGGCGCTGGAAAGAAACAAGACCCTCCAGTATCTGGGACCCTCCTTCAGGCTCAATCGCTTGTGACTACCGGTGCCCAGTTTGACCCCTTAGCATTTTCAGATTACATGTGAAAAGCCCAATTTAATTACAGGAACTTCAGAACACACGCATGCGGGGCCGAGCATTACTGCCGAGGTAATTACTAGACGTGTGAATTGTGAAGTGAATGTGGTGTTGGGAGGTTAATGGCAGCCAAGCTTTCTAAAGCACAACATAACAATTATAGGGTGCTTTCAGAGCTTTTAACATCTATGCACATTTCATTAAACACGGTACACACACACATTTATTTGTATAATATTATCTGCTATTTGAACCTTTAAGGGACAGAATAAATAAGAGAAATGATTGAGAATTTAGAAACAAACAAAAGGAAGAACAGCGAAGAAAAAAACACAACAATCCACTTCCTGTTTTGGGTTTGTAGCTTGTGATGGTCAAATCCATTTGTCTGGTTCACAGCGGTTCAATTATTTTTTCTCAAAAGCATCTTTGACAGAAAAGGAAAGCATGTGCAGGGAAACAACCCCGAAGCCGAAGCGGCAGGGTGCCCATCAGGTGAACTCTGGCTGATGGACACATTGGTGAAACACTGGCATGGAGAGGAATATTATGAATATTCCCACCGCTGCCTCCAAGCCAACAGTTGCAAGCTGTCAGCAGCGATATCTTTTTCATATTTATTACATTTCCTTATTATCCTATCTGCTACGCATCGGAGGTAAAATGGGAACAATCTGCCATCAATAAAGGTCAACACGTTCTCCAGACATCATTCTTGGATAGGGCTGTTGCTTATTCTGTCCTTCAGTGTGATTGGTGGAACATTCAATATCTCTTATTCTAAAGAACAGTTCCACATTGTATGAATTCATTTCCAGTGTTTCACTGAGTTATAAGCAACACAGATATCAGATTGGAACGAGGTAAAAGATTTCAGATGGCAACTGGAGAGATTTCTTTTAAGGATATGACTGAAATCATATTTCCTGTATTTATATACAATCATATAGACTTAGACATAAACATGATGAAATTGGTTGCGATGCTTTTCACGGCAGAATGCCTGCAAATTAATGACTATTATTGTTATTGTTTTTTAAATTCCTCCTCAAATTGTTAAATGTATATAAATTCAGAAAACGCTGTAATAGGGTCATCAAAAGGTGACGTCCTCAAACAGACATCCATAAAGCCCCAAACATTCCTCCACAATGACCGAAGAGGACCGGAGGACGTCTGGCATTAATCACTGAATAACTGCTGCTGATTATGTTTCTGTTCATCTCATCAAGTTTTTGTTCTCAAATCTAAATGCATTCTGACAAAGATGAACGGAAATAAAAATGACCACATTATGGTAGATAATTATGCATTTTCATGTTTTCCTTCATAGACTCTATTCAGTTGCGTCTCACCGTGAGACAGTGTCTGCAAATGTATAAAATCTAAATATTCATATCAGTGAGAATCAAAAGCCCCCCGCTCTATGAGTGGGTACATCTGGGTACCACAGAGGCCTTGTGGACAGGAACGCCCACATTTCCCGGAGTTTAATGGCTCTTTATTGGACGAAGAACGTGGTGATGAGGCAAACACGTTGTGGAAATGAAGCCAGAAGAGCTGTGGAACAAAGGAGATCCCGGTAATGAATGGACCGAGTGCAGCCAATTACATTAATGAGCCTACAAAAGCCTCAGGTCTGGCCAAACCCAAGTATGGAAAAAGCATTAAAGCCTGAGAGGCGTTGTAGAGCAACTTAACTTGCAGCAGCTGGAGGAGAGCAGCTCCCACTGAACATCCATGACATGACATGTCAGACCTCTGTTCCTTTACCACACCTTCATGAGACCAGCTGACATGTGACCTCTGTTCCTTTACCACACCTCCATGAGAGTCTGGGTTATCTTTGACTTTACTTTGACTTTGGTATCTCTCAAATGTTCTCCAGGACATTCAGTGGTCAGTGCTGTGGCAGTGTGTGAGGGAGTTATGGAGTTATGGAGCGAGGGGAGGGGGGTAATATTCAGAGAAAAAAAAATGCATTAAAAAAATGTTACGGAAAAAACTGCCCACAAATTTACGAGAACAAATATTTTCTGAGATGATATAGCCATACATTTGCTATTCGCTAATCCTTGAGATTAAAGTAACGACATCGCTTCATTTTGACCTCCTCACACCACAGACTCCGCCTTTAAACACTGCGGTAACAAAGTGTTGCAGATTGCAAAATATGTTATATTAGTATTTCTTTTCAATAATGTTTTGAAAACATTATTTCATGTCAAATTAATACAGAACCCCAGTTCTGTATTTTCACTTTTATTTTTTTTTTTACCAATAATGGTCCTCATATAATGATGTACAATTTGTACGGCAAGTGATAAATGCATTTGCTCCATATTCTTTCTATATGCATATATCTGCAGATATGGATCACGTGCCCATCCTGGCAGAGCAACTGAAGCAGAGTTGTTGTTGTTGTCTGTGTGACGTGTCATGATTTCTGCAGCTCATCATCTGGGCCCCCCATGGATCAGCGCCCTTAATGCAGCCAGGTGGCGGTGGAAATCAGCAGACTGACACATGGACACATGCTCTGACAGCGCGGCTGCAGATCGCCTTGATTGCCTCTTTAGCATCTGGCAGATTAAAAGGTATGGAGAACTGGTGGGAGGGGCAATCAATGGACCTCCAGCCTCAGATACACATCAGATATGCAAGAGGCCCACATTGATTCTTTCATACCTCCAAAACCAATTATAGATTGGATGTCCTCTCAATAATGAGTCTTTGTATGGATTTGGCCGCACAGATTTCTTTTCATTTTCCAGAGTCTGGGTTTGGACGAGCATCCTGAGATGATGCCTTCAGGAGCCTTTCCAGTCACCTGGTTCAGCCTGAAGAAGCAGCAGCATTAGCCATCAGGTGACTTAATGAAGTTGTTAATTCCTTCGCTGAGTGACTTGTTTGTTGACGTGCCTTAGGGCCGAGGGCGAGCGCTGTGCAGCATTAGCATTCCACTCCTTCTTCTGGCTTCTTCATGAATAACTCAGGCTGCTAAAATTGTTGCATTTACATCTCATTTTACAACGAGCTCACAGCGAACCGGCTCGGAGTCTACAACCCCCCTCTACTGTTATCACACAGATCCAGGCTGGACGCATCACAAAGCATCACAGTCTGTGGTTCTCGTGGAGGAGAGCGCGACATCAAAAGCAAATTATGCTCGCAAAAGCTTTTGCCTCGTGAAAACCAGTTATTTTCGGCTCTACGACCAAAAGAAGGACGCTTTTCAAAAGGATTCCATCGTGGCGCGTTCAGAAGGACTTGACCAGCTGCAAAGATCCGGTGCCGTGCGGCCTGAGGAGGAGGCGGATCTGGATCGGGGCTCGGTGGAGGGGGCGCACAATAGTGTGTCTGCCGGTTCCGCTAGGCCGCCCACTAATTGAGAAGTCGCTCAGGGGTTCAGCGGCGGCCTCACAGCTCTGCCTACACCATCCAAATAACGCCTTAAGTGGGGCTGACACCGACCAATCAGCATTTTGAAATCCTGTTTTCCACAGTGCTGCCCCCCTACACACACACACACACACACACACACACACACACACACACACACACACACACCCTCCTCCCCTCCACCACTCACGCTGCTAACAGCTGCAACCAGCTCCAGTCTCCCTGTCCTCCTCTCCCCCAATTCATCTCCATAAAGGCCTCATTAACCAAGGGGTGGCACAGGAGGCCTGGCTGAAGCCCACCGCATCCACACACACACACACACAGCCATGCTAATTGCTGGCAAGCTGAGCAGCTCAGCAGAGCTGGAACTACATGGCGATACCTACAGAAACATTGAGAGGTGGCCTCCTCCACATGGAACCCTAACCCTCCTCCACATGGAACCCTAACCCTCCTCCACATGGAACCCTAACCCTCCTTCACATGCAACCCTAACCCTCCTCCACATGAAACCCTAACCCTCCTACGCGTGGAACCCTAACCCTCCTCCACATGGAACCCTAACCCTCCTACGTGTGGAACCCTAACCCTCCTATGCGTGGAACCCTAGCCCTCCTCCACATGGAACCCTAGCCCTCCTCCACATGGAACCCTAACCCTCCTACGCGTGGAACCCTAACCCTCCTCCACATGAACCCTAACCCTCCTCCACATGGAACCCTAACCCTCCTACGCGTGGAACCCTAACCCTCCTCCACATGGAACCCTAACCCTCCTCCACATGGAACCCTAGCCCTCCTCCACATGGAACCCTAGCCCTCCTCCACATGGAACCCTAGCCCTCCTCCGCATGGAACCCTAGCCCTCCTCCACGTGGAACCCTAGCCCTCCTCCACATGGAACCCTAGCCCTCCTCCACGTGGGACCCTAGCCCTCCTAAGAGTGGAACCCTAACCCTCCTCCACATGGAACCCTAACCCTCCTCCACATGGAACCCTAGCCCTCCTCCACATGGAACCCTAGCCCTCCTCCACATGGAACCCTAGCCCTCCTCCACGTGGAACCCTAGCCCTCCTCCACATGGAACCCTAGCCCTCCTCCACGTGGGACCCTAGCCCTCCTAAGAGTGGAACCCTAACCCTCCTCCACATGGAACCCTAGCCCTCCTCCACATGGAACCCTAGCCCTCCTCCACATGGAACCCTAGCCCTCCTCCACATGGAACCCTAGCCCTCCTCCACATGGAACCCTAACCCTCCTCCACGTGGAACCCTCGCACTCCTAAGAGTGGAACCCTAACCCTCAGGACGACGCTGTCACGGTCGAGTCAAATTCAATGTGTAAGTTTCAGACACTAGACAGAGGTGGAAGAAGGATTTAGATTGTTTTTTTAGGTCAGAGTAGCAATACCACAATTTAAAAATATTCCATTACATTCAACGTTTAGTGTTGTTCCTTCCTCCATCATTTCTATCAGTCATCATAAGGCTGCTGCTGACATCTGGAAGCGCGTAGGGAGACCATCAAGCCATCAGAGGAAAGCTGCGTAACCCTCCAGTGACAAGTAATGTTAAACAAAAGAAAGGCACACTGTTGCTGGTGAAAAGGCTTGTGTGGACAGAGCCACAACTCATGAACTATTAATTGGAGCCCTGTTGAGGCCCCCGGGGGCCCTGGGCAGAGGGGGAGCTCTCTGAACCTGCAGATCCCAGACCGGAGACCTTCTGGTCTGGGATCTGCTCTCAGCCCTAACATGCAGAGGTCACACTATGGGGGAGTGTTTGACTAACAGGTGCTTTCTCTCTCTATCTCTCTCTCTCTCTCTCTCCCCCTCTCGTGGGCGGGCCCAAAGCCAGGCCCTCGTCTTCTTCATTAATCATGCATGGCCGCGTCTGATCCCGCCCGCCACAACACATCTGCTTTTGTCACTCGGAGCGTTTCAGCATCAATAGTTGAATCCGGAGAGGAGCCGGTTCACGAGGGAGAAGGGTTTGTCTCCCCTTTCAGGGTTCTATGTGAGAGCGTACAGGATGAGAGCGGGGAACGGTTCCCAAACACACAGCCCCCCGAAACAAAACAAACCCGATGCCAAGAGCCTGTGGGGTGAGGGGGCTGCATATCACCGTGACGACAGCAGCCTGTTATCACCGCCTGCAGAAGAGAGCTGGCAGCCAACGATGTGGCAACTAGCTGAGGCCGAGCTGAGGCCGGGCTCAGGCCGAGATGAGGCCAGGTTGAGGCCGGGCTGAGGCCGAGATGAGGCCGAGATGAGGCCGAGATGAGGCCGGGCTGAGGCCGAGATGAGGCCGAGATGAGGCCGGGCTGAGGCCGGGCTGAGGCTCAGCACTGCATCGCACAAAGAAGAGAGTGCCTCCATTCTCCTCCACGGGAGCACATTATGAACACACAGCAGGGAAATGGATCTGTATTATATCGATATCCAGATGTGAGACTAGATTCCATCCCTCTTGGTTGTTTGTGTATTTGTATATTGACATATTTTTATTTCTTTTATTTCTTTTCTTTTTTAATTCCAATTCTAAATTCTCTACTGGCGCCTGTAGCAAACAAATTCCTTGTGTGTGTGTGTGTGTGTGTGTGTTCCTTCTAAAGAGGAAAGTGAGTGAAAGGTCCGGGTTAAGGAGGCTGAAGGCAGAACACAATCACTTAGAATATACTTCCCCTTAACCATTTTAACTAAAGTCTGAAACATTTCTGCTTCTTCTCTATCAAAGAACGTCCCACATAGCAGATTAAAAAACGGGCAATACTGGAGACCCGAGCCTCTCCTTAATCTGCAAAGCCTCGTGGATCATTGCCTCAGAGGAAGCGGGAGGGCGAGCTTTTAATATATGCATGGGAATGACCTGCGGCCTCCCCGTAAAGAGGGCCAGCAAAGGTCAACCAGCCTCCAAACTGCTCTTGAGTTTAATTAAAAAGACAAAGAGGAGCATAATTTCGGAGAGGACACAATTACTGTTCGGTGAGAAGGGGAGCCGGGCGTTCCCTTTCCCATCAGGCATAGCGTCATCTTCCCATCCCTTTGATGTCAATACGGACCATTTATTAGGGCCATGAGGTTAATCTAGAAGGAAGGAGGATATCAAATAGTCGGGATGAAGCCAGTGATCCACCGCGGAGGGAGTTCAATTCAACCCGAGTCAGCAGGTAACGGAGTTAGCGGCGTGGACTGGACGCTGTTGGAAAATGAAATGAAAAGCTTGAGCGCTGCCACTCGGGCGCCCCGTGACCGGGGAGCGGGCGCGGCGGCTTTCAGGCGCTTTAAAGGCTTGATTTGCTCCAATGGATTTAACGCAATACGAGTCAATATTCATTACAAAGAGCCTGGTCGGGACGGTCACATGATTTACAATATCACAAAGCAGCGGGAGATGATGGATGTGTTCAATTGCGCAAAGTAACTGACTCAATGAATTTTTCATTACCCTGGTTGATGTGTTTGGGACAGTGAATTAGATAAGCCTAAGACCTGATGAAACAGAGACCAGGCTGAGCACCCCCGTGGGCCTACGGGAGGACCCGGTCCACAGAATAGGACCCGGGTTGGGGGTCCAGCCAGCACAGCTGACATGAGCCGCCATAGTGGCTGAGAGAAGCTCCTTGTAACACACAGCTGCACACAAATAAAAGGTGTTGTCAGCGCTAGCTGCAGCAGCTAGTGTGGTATTTGTTCTAAATGTATGTTGGTACATTGATGTTCACGTATGTTTAACGGATGTTCATAACACATACCTTAGGACCCAGGGGGATTCAGGTGGAAGCACAACCTGTGACCGGGAGGTCAGAGCATGGCGACCGAGGAATGAATGTTCTCACGTCTCATGTGTATTTAAAAACACGACAGCTAACAACCACCGAAGGTAGCTGGACCAGCCCCGGCTCCACGCCCGACGCGGGCAGCGGGGGGCGTCTATGTTGTATATATATATACATTGAAAAGGTAATTTAAATGAATTGAAAGGCAAAGCAGAAGGTCCCTTGTTGGTTCTGTCACCTCTCTCCTACAGAACAGTGATGATGTCTATCAGGACTACAGCATGCAATGACATCACTGCTCACGCTGCATTACCAGTGCTAGAAAACACCCATAAACAGCCCATACTTGGTTTCTTAGAGACGATCAACTGCCATTCTCAGGGTTCTGAGAGTTGACAGAATAAATAATGTAGGAGTTGTTCCCTTCAGGCGATGGTGGAGATTCATCTGGTTAGCAGCCGAGCCTCCAGCCTCTCTCTCTCTCTCTCTCTCTCTCTGGCCGTGTGGGACCCTCCAGGTCTCAGCTCCTTCTCTCTGGACCCTCCAGGTCTCAGCTCTCTCTCTGGACCCTACAGGTCTCAGCTCTCTCTCTCTCTGGACCCTCCAGGTCTCAGCTCTCTCTCTCTCTCTGGACCCTCCAGGTCTCAGGTCTCTCTCTCTGGACCCTCCAGGTCTCAGCTCCTTCTCTCTGGACACTCCAGGTCTCAGCTCTCTCTCTCTCTCTGGACCCTCCAGGCCTCAGCTCTCTCTCTCTGGACCCTCCAGGTCTCAGCTCTCTCTCTCTGGACCCTCCAGGTCTCAGCTCCTTCTCTCTGGACCCTCCAGGTCTCAGCTCCTTCTCTCTGGACCCTCCAGGTCTCAGCTCTCTCTCTCTCTGGACCCTCCAGGTCTCAGCTCCTTCTCTCTGGACCCTCCAGGTCTCAGCTCTCTCTCTCTGGACCCTCCAGGTCTCAGCTCTCTCTCTCTGGACCCTCCAGGTCTCAGCTCTCTCTCTCTCTCTCTCTGGACCCTCCAGGTCTCATCCCTCTCTCTGGACCCTCCAGGTCTCAGCTCCCTCTCTCTGGACCCTCCAGGTCTCAGGTCTCTCTCTCTGGACCCTCCAGGTCTCAGCTCCTTCTCTCTGGACCCTCCAGGTCTCAGCTCTTTCTCTCTCTGGACCCTCCAGGTCTCAGCTCCTTCTCTCTGGACCCTCCAGGTCTCAGCTCCCTCTCTCTGGACCCTCCAGGTCTCAGGTCTCTCTCTCTGGACCCTCCAGGTCTCAGCTCTCTCTCTCTCTGGACCCTCCAGGTCTCAGCTCTCTCTCTCTCTCTGGACCCTCCAGGTCTCAGCTCCTTCTCTCTGGACCCTCCAGGTCTCAGCTCCTTCTCTCTGGACCCTCCAGGTCTCAGCACCCTCTCTCTGGACCCTCCAGGTCTCAGCTCTCTCTCTGGACCCTCCAGGTCTCAGCTCTCTCTCTCTGGACCCTCCAGGTCTCAGCTCCTTCTCTCTGGACCCTCCAGAGAGACAGAGAGAGACAGACAGACAGACAGAGAGAGAGAGGAAGAGAGAGACAGGAAGAGAGAGAGACAGACAGACAGACAGACAGACAGACAGAGACAGACAGAGAGAGAGAGAGGAAGAGAGAGAGAGGAAGAGAGAGAGAGGAAGAGAGAGACAGGGAGAGAGAGAGAGCGAGGAAGAGAGAGACGGTGAGAGAGAGAGAGAGAGGAAGAGAGAGACAGAGAGAGAGAGAGAGAGGAAGAGAGAGACGGGGAGAGACAGAGAGTAAGAGAGAGAGAGGAAGAGAGAGACAGAGAGGAAGAGAGAGAGAGGAAGAGAGAGACAGAGAGGAAGAGAGAGAGAGGAAGAGAGAGACAGGGAGAGAGAGAGAGTAAGAGAGAGACAGGGAGAGAGAGAGAGACAGACAGACAGACAGAGAGAGAGACAGAGAGAGAGAGAGACAGAGAGAGAGAGAGACAGAGAGAGAGGAGAGAGAGAGAGAGAGAGAGAGAGACAGGGAGGAAGGGTTGTTGAAAGTTATAGCCGACCTCTTCATATTCTAACCCTTATCGCCGTGGTGACGGTATGCTAACAGCTCCAGGAGGTGACATCTTCATTCGCCACTGAAACACGTGTGTCCCCTCATGCATCATCCTGTACAGCAGCCGTCTCCTGGTGGTTCTAAAACACAGCTGCGGCCTACTTGCCTCGCCCGAGGTTCTTTTCAAGGAGTTGTCTTGGGTGACCCTTCTCTCTGGCAGTTATTAATAATAACACGTGGCGGGGAATAGTTCACCTTGTAGTGCTGAGGCTGCCTCGCTGCTGGGACTGGCCTCATACGAGGAGTCTCCAGGGAGGCTACTGGAAGCTACAGGAAGCTGCTGGAAGCTACTTAAAGCTACTGGAAGCTACTGGAAGCTACAGAAGGCTACAGGAAGCTACTGGAAGCTACATGAAGCGACATGAAGCTACTGGAAGCTACAGAAGGCTACAGGAAGCTACTGGAAGCTACTGGAAGCTACAGGAAGATACTGGAAGCTACTGGAAGCTACAGGAAGCTACTGGAAGCTACAGAAAGCTACAGAAGGCTACTGGAAGCTACAGGAAGATACTGGAAGCTACAGGAAGCTACAGGAAGCTACAGAAGGCTACAGGAAGCTACTGGAAGCTACAGGAAGCTACTGGAAGCTACATGATGCTACAGGAAGCTCAAACTAAAATCCCCACTGGTATGTAATTAGAATCAAGTAATCATCACAGCCCTCTAAAGGGATGGAGAGCCTGATTAGCAGCTTCAAAGAAGGCCGAGAGGGCCGAGACTCAAGAGGGAGATGGAGAGGCACACGGTGTGTGTGTGTGTGTGTGTGTGTGTGTGTGTGTGTGTGTGTGAGAGAGAGAGAGAGAGAGAGAGTAGAGAGAGAGAGAGAGAGAGAGAAAGATGATGGAAGAAGAAGGTAAAGTGCCTCATTCTCCACCTTTAAGCCCACTAAGAAGCTCTCTCTGCATGCCGAGTGTTCTATTGTCACAACAAGCAGCGGAGACAGGTCCAATCTAGTCCTGAATGAACCGGCACATTCCAGGCTCCAGTGGTTCAAGAAGAAGAAGAAGAAGAAGAAAAAGAAGAAGAAGGAGAAGAAAACCACTTTCTTCTTCTACTTGATGAACAAACCATTTGACATCAGAAACATGTTTCTGACCCTAAAGTACTAAACAGGTCCTAAACTGGCTGGCGTCCTCGTTCACCATGTTGGACAGAACGCACAGAAGATCCCCATCACTTGTCGTACGATGTCACGAGAACCTCTGGAAGAGGATCCGGTCTCGTGTTGCTGCTTTCAGGTGTCTGGTGTCCTGATGATCCAGGACGCGGGCCGAAGGCTCTTTGGAGCCGCTTGCATGAGGGAGCTATCGCTGCTCTGAGGAATGTGTGTGTGTGTGTGTGTGTAATCTGGGCAGAACTGAGCCGTATCTCCAGCCGGTGTTCCCGCTGTAGGGACATGTAATTACCGCTCCATTATTCAGTCTGACACTGACTGCTCTTTGGTGCTTCGTCTCTGTCGTTAATGGGAGTTTTTATTTTTCATAACGGGTCGCTGCTGAGTGATGTGTCCATCATTGTCAGTGGAGCTACATTAGCCAGTTAGCAGCACACAACGCCGGTAGATTAGTCTTTCATATGTTCAGAGTTGATTCATGTAAGTAACATGCGGCTCCAATAATGATACACTTCTCTGCATACGCTCAGCTCGATCAGGAAAGATTCTGTTAACTATGACGCTCTCCGTCCTCACAGAACGCAGACCTCGTGGCCGTGGGGTGAGGTTAGTACGTAACACACTGAGATCAGCTCGTGGCCGTGGGGTGAGGTTAGTACGTAACACACTGAGATCAGCTCGTGGCAGTGGGGTGAGGTTAGTACGTAACACACTGAGATCAGCTCGTGGCCGTGGGGTGAGGTTAGTACGTAACACACTGAGATCAGCTCGTGGCCGTGGGGTGAGGTTAGTACGTAACACACTGAGATCAGCTCGTGGCCGTGGGGTGAGGTTAGTACGTAACACACTGAGATCAGCTCGTGGCCGTGGGGTGAGGTTAGTACGTAACACACTGAGATCAGCTCGTGGCCGTGGGGTGAGGTTAGTACGTAACACACTGAGATCAGCTCGTGGCCGTGGGGTGAGGTTAGTACGTAACACACTGAGATCAGCTCGTGGCCGTGGGGTGAGGTTAGTACGTAACAGACGTAAGGTGAAATAAGTGTGAGGACGGGACAGTGGACTGCTAGGTGAAAGTCCTGTGTTTGTTTGACCAACCCAACATTCTCGCTCTCTGGACGTTGTCCTGGGAGTTCTGAGGTCAGCTGAGGGCGAGAGGTAACACCTCCACATTTAACACTCAGGGTTCAGACACATCTTGACCAGTGGAGTCCATGACTTTAAACCAAATGTCCATTACAAACATTTAGTGAAGTCTGGGTGTAAACAGTAGAAAGTGAGTAAATGTAGTATTTAAACTAACAATGAGAATGCAAAGCATACAGTAAACCTTAAATGACACAAATAAATGAGACAATAGTTTGATTAAAAGAATAAACATTTATATAGATGCCTGTATGTATGCCTGCTTATATTTTGAGTCTTTCTTTTAAAAGCATATTAATCATTTCAAACTCAGCGTAAATGAACGTCATGAACACATGAATATAACACATTTACATGAACACATGAATATAACACATTTACATGACTTTTACAACACTTTTGGGATTTTATTTTTTTCAAGGACTTTTCCAGGCCTGGAAATAACCATTTAAAAATGCCATGACTTCTCCAGGTGTTCCATGACCTGCACTCACTCTGTGAACCCTGTGCTCACACACACACACACACACACACACACACACACACACACACACACACACACACACACACACACACTCTCACTCTCTCACACACACACACACACACACACACACACACACACACACACACTGTCTCAATCACTCACTAACACACACACCGACGGCAAATGCTTCGGGGGGATGTGGGTGGGTTTGGTATCTTGCCCCTGGACACTTCAACATGCGGCCTGGGATCAAACTGCCGACGCCGACCCGCTCTGCCTGAGCCCCACGAGCACACACACGTGATCTACACTTTAAGCTCGGTGATTAAACTCGAGCTGCACACAACACGATTGATCCTCTGCTTCAATGTGAACACAGGTCAGCTCTGTTTGATTTGGGAAATATTACGAATACACATGCAAAGAAAATATTCAAGTTAATGAAGGAAAATATGTGTACACGTTAATGTCAGTTTTAGCTCACAGTTAAGCTGTATGAGTCAACGTTTAAATATGAATAATTAAGATGTGTGGCGCAGGTGAAAGAGTTGACGGGATGGAGTGAGACTCTGGCCTCGAACTCCTCATTTGAACGAGCGCGCTCCGAGCTAAGAAAACTATATTTTGCCACTTTGTGAATAATCGTACAAAAGGTGTGACACGTGTTCATAAGGAAGAAAGCATCTAAATGAGATTTCGGAAAGAACAGATGACTTGCAGACAGCCGGCCCGGTCGCTGCAGATAACGCTGACTTGATGTCAGTCACGGCCGGCGCCGACGCGCAAGCTGACAAAGCGTCACAAGCGCCGCGCGAGATGAAAGAAAAGATACATTTTTCATTTGCATTTACATATGTGTGTATACAAGGGGGCTGTGGCCTGCACAGCTGATCCTGAAGGGTTGAGTTATTACACTGAACCGTGCTCTACATGCTGTTATCTCTCGCTGATAGCCAGCTTTCCAAACGTTAATAAATCCAGCCGTGTTGACGGCTCTGTGAGTTTGCTTGCATTTACAATCTTAGTAAAACCACTGTAGAGGAAAATTGAAGTTGGATTAAAAAAAATGAATGAATAGATAGATAAATAAATAAGTGTTCTCCTGGTGCTGTCTTTAAAATGGATGCCTGGAATTTACAGTTTTCCATTAACTGATGCCCAACAGCTTTTTTTCACGCCTGCACCCGGCCTTGGAGCTGGTGCTGTGTGTGTGTGTGTGTGTGTGTGTGTGTGTGAGAGTGTGTGTGTGTGTGTGTGTGTGTGTGAGTGTGTGTGTGTGTGAGTGTGTGTGTGTGTGTCTGTGTGTGTGTGTGTGTGTGTGTGTGTGTGTGTGTGAGAGTGTGTGTGTGTGTGTGTGTGTGTGAGTGTGTGTGTGTGTGTCTGTGTGTGTGTGTGTGTGTGTGTGTGTGTGAGTGTGTGTGTGTGTGTCTGTGTGTGTGTGTGTGTGTGTGTGTGTGTGTGTGTGTGAGTGTGTGTGTGTGTGTGAGTGTGTGTGTGTGTGTGAGTGTGTGTGTGTGTGTCTGTGTGTGTGTGTGTGTGTGTGTGTGTGTGTGTGAGTGTGTGTGTGTGTGTGTGTGGCACTCAGCAGGCCGCAGTCTTCATTTCCTCAGCGGTTTTTAACTTCAGCGTGTCAGGCGGCTCTCCTCCCTCCTCTGGGCTTCAGACATTATCGCTCTGCGCGGTGGAACCGCACATCAGCATAAACAGAACGCTGTTACAGAACCATCACCGGGTTTCCGTTTCAAAGGGATCATTTGTTGATAAAATGTTCTCGCTGCGTTTTCTCCACATTCGGAGAGAGAAGCACAAATCAAGCTGCAGGAGATAATACCTGTAATTATGTTTGCAGTCGCAGGTTTATGAAGGGATGGCTTAGTACACCCCCACACACACACTCACACACACACACACACACACACACACACACACACACACACACACACACACACACACACACCTCTTTGAACATCATATTTGATCACTGCTGAAGTTTCTTCTTCCTGTATTTGTTTTTTCTCCCCCTCAGTTGTCTGTGCATGTGTTGCGATAAAGGATTATTATTTCTCTGCTGGTGGGATCACATCGCTCATGGTTGTAGACCCCTGAAGAATTCTATTAACCCCGGTTATGTCAGGCCTAATAACATGCCAACCTGCTTAGCAGAAAAGGATTGACTTAGAGGAGGAGGAGGGGTGTGTGATGAAGGCCTGAGTAATTTACTGTTGAAGCCAATGGAATACAAAAATCATCCTTATTTCTGTCCTCTCCTGTCGCTAACCTGGGCTGACAGACTGCGATAAACATAAGTAGAAATAATGCATTTGAGGTCGCCTTCTGAGTAAGGGAGAGTGTGTGTGTGTGTGTGTGTGTGTGTGTGTGTGTGTGTGTGTGTAAAATTGTATTGCTTTGTGATGCCGCGGCCGTTGATTGCCTCAGCGACGGAGCCGGCTTTCTGTGTCGCTCCGCAGGTTTGATGCCGGCGCGGCGCGGCTGTGTTTGCCATTCATTAGCCGCAGTGAGCAGATGTCAAATCAATTCAGTCACCTTGAACTTTGAAGATGAAAGAATAACATGTTGGGGTCGGTCTTCCTCTTAGCCCGCTCTGGTCTCGAACGCCCGGCCTCGGTACTGAGACAATGTCCACATCAGCTGATGACATTCACAGCGTCTGTGTTCTGGAGCTTTGCTACACGACAGCGATGGGCCTGGTACCAGCTCTATGTGTGGATATATATATATATAGAATTTACGTTTTTTATGTTGTTATTTTACGTTATTATTTTACATTGTTTTACGTTGTTATTTTAAGTTGTTTTATGTTGTTATTTTACGTTGTTATTTTAAGTTGTTTTATGTTGTTATTTTACGTTGTTATTTTACGTTGTTATTTTACGTTGTTTTATGTTGTTATTTTACGTTGTTATTTTACGTTGTTTTATGTTGTTATTTTACGTTGTTATTTTACGTTGTTTTATGTTGTTATTTTACGTTGTTTAATGTTATTCTATGTAGTTTTTTTACTTTGTTATTTTACGTTGTTTTATGTTGTTATTTTACATTGTTTAATGTTATTTTACATTGTTATTTTACATTGTTATTTTACGTTGTTTAATGTTATTTTAAGTTGTTATTTTAAGTTGTTATTTTATGTTGTTATTTTATGTTGTTATTTTACCTCTGACCTAATAGCTATTTCAACACTTTATTCCAAATCAACGTTTTAGCCCTCAAACCACCGACCTTCCATGGACCGGATGGTGAAAGAGAGCTAGCAGCTGAGCTGCAGCCGTTTCTGCATTAGCCACTGACTTCAGCCATGAGTTTCTATGTGAAAGCTGCGTAGACGGAAAGCTCTTCACTGCATGATGATAATAATAAAACGAGTCCCGACTGGAGGCTCAGACCTCGTGGTCCTGTTCTCTGGTGCAGCTCCTCAGAGCATGAGGGGTGCAGTGCATAGCAGTGTGTGCCAAGGCCTGCAGCACACACACACACACACACACACACACACACACACACACACACACACACACACACACACACACACACACACACACATTGCCTACACTCTAGCTAAAAAGCTGACTGAATCCCATCAGTTGAGCCGCTAGCTTCTGTCGGGCGGCTGCGGGCATTTTACATTGCGTATAAATGTCCTTTCAATTCTTTTTTTTTTCAGAAATATGACTGGCATTAAAATAAAAATGATTTATGTCAGCTGCAATACCATATGAACTGTTATGAACGTATGAACTGTCTGCTACACAGAAACAACAAAGCCACTCGCTGCCTAATAGCGACTGCGCGTGTGGAAACTAGTCCTACACACTGTGGTGTAACACTGTCACCCTGCTTCTTCTGTGGTACCGCTACACTGTGAACAACACACCTGTTAGCTGTTAGCTGTTAGCAGCCGGAGGGCAGCACTGCTTAGCTAAATAACGGCGCTAACAGCTAACGTTGCTCATCGATACATCCAGCTGTTTGAAAGAGATGTTTCAACAGCCACTTTAACACCGACATGAGAGAGGGCATTATGAGCTGTGTAACTGCTAACACTAGCTCTAAGAAGCTAATGCCAAGATGTATTCATTTGGTTTGCTCTGTCAATCAAGATGTTGGGGCGGGTCCTTCTCTTGCATCTCACATGTTTGGTTACGCCCCGTCTCCTCACACGGGACGAGACTCTCTTGACGCTCTTGACCCCCAACATGCCAGAGAGGTCAGTGACATGAGTTGACTGGAGGAGATGTTGCTGTTATTTACCCCTCGTGATGCTCATAGGTGTTTGTCAGTTTCACTCACGAGCTGCCGTATTTCCATTTTTTTGCCGGATTTTTTTTTTAAAGACAAACCTAAATACTACATGTTTAAAATCCATAAAAGGATCTGCATGGCAACTAGTGACAGCAAATGTCTTCTTCATGTTTGAACAGCCCTGGTCTATGGCGGTGCCATACCATAATCCTGAGCTATTGGTGTTCGCTGAATGAAGCCAAAATATTCATGACAATAATAAAAACATTACAGAGAAGCGAAAACCACACAATGAACAAAAATGTATATGATTTAAAAACTCCAAATGCCATCCCATAATTCGCACACATGTGAAACTGTCTAATCTCTGGGTCGTGACACATTTTGAAGCCTAAAAGTGGCAATCTGGAAGAAATGGTAAAACGCATTGCAGCCTCTATTTGAGCAGCGGTGCAGTTTCCTCCATCGTAGACACGCAGAGGTCTGAAGACCTGAAGCTCACGAAACTAAAGGCCAGACCGCTCCACTGGGAGCACACCTCTTTTGTTTTCACTCAAACAGAAATTATAAATCATCCTGGGCTGAAATGTTAAGGATTGCCACATTAGAACCAGGTCAGAGGTCACGGGCAGAAGCCTCCTTGTGAAGAGAGGAGCTCCAGCTGAACTCTTACCGGAGGTAGTCTCTCCGGCACAGGATGAGGTTGGCTTTGGTGTAGAGCGTGGAGCCCACCTCGCCCAGCCGGCAGTCGCAGCAGGCACACTTGAGGCAGTCCTCGTGCCAGTACTTATCCAGGGCCTTCAGCAGGTAGCGGTCTTTGATCTTCCGGTTGCAGCCGGCACAGCCTTTTGGCTTGGTGTCCGGCTGGACGGAGAGCATTTGTATACCTGAGAGAGAGAGAGACAGAGGTTCAGACACTCATCAACACCAGCACACTGGCCGACGAGGAGGGAAACGTTTCCTCGCCGTGAAAGAGACAAAAATAACACAAAACAGGACGAAGCCCAAAGGATCCAGCTGACTGGGATGTGATCCAACATGGAGAGGAATGCAAAAGGTCTGAGGTCATCGGAAAAGTGAAAGGATGGACGGAGACGGGGGACATGTTCGCAGCGTGCTCCTCGGCCTTTGAGCAGCAGCATAAATATATAAACAAATCATTTATAATAATAATAAATAAGCATTTGTCGACGATATCTGTGTCTTTCTTGATTGTCAAGAAGCACAGACTTCACCTGCACACACACAGATTATTCATGTCTCACTTTACAAACCTAATCTTTTTGTGTGATCAAAAACACAGATTCTAATGTAAAACTGTGGGTCTGGACCCGGGCCACATGCAGGCCGGACTGTGGGTCTGGACCCGGGCCACATGCAGGCTGGACTGTGGGTCTGGACCGGGCCACATGCAGGCTGGACTGTGGGTCTGGACCCGGGCCACATGCAGGCTGGACTGTGGGTCTGGACCGGGCCACATGCAGGCTGGACTGTGGGTCTGGACCGGGCCACATGCAGGCTGGACTGTGGGTCTGGACCGGGCCACATGCAGGCTGGACTGTGGGTCTGGACCGGGCCACATGCAGGCCGGTATCTGGACCTCAACACTCTCAGGCGGTTGTGAGGGACAAAGTAAAGATGCTCATGAGTACTTTGAGACGTTCCTCTGTGGAGAAGAGGGACGAGGTCACGCTGGAGTCCCAGCTCAGCTGACCTCTAAGGTCCTCTTAGAGGTCATATCCTAATGTGACATCAGTGCTGTTGTTCCTGGCTTTAAAGGCTGCACTACAGTACAGTCATTTCATATTCAGACGTTACCCAGTAGTGAAATGTGTAATACATTATGTATTACACAGTTCATTGTGTACATTGTGTAACAGCCCTCGTATCAGCTCTTTGGTCAAAGGCATTGTGATATTTGATTGTCTGTATATGTATATTTGTAACTTAGAGAACTCACACCAGTGAGGCCTTCATTCCCAGTCCTTTGAAATGAAAACTCCCAGTCAGGACCGCTGCACTTTAATTGTCATGGAAATGTTTGCTGATTAGCACATTACTCAAAGAGGAGGATGTAGTCTTTGGTCTAAGAGAGCACACACACACACACACACACACACACACACACACACACACACACACACACACACACACACACGCACACACTTTACTGTCATGGAGAACACTGTGAGGCCCCCTGCACTGATCTGGCCCAAACAGGTGGAGGTCATTGTAACAAGTACACGTCCACAGGGCTGTTATGGCAGATAACTATATATATATATATATATATATATATATATATATATATATATATATATATATATATATATACACAACTTTATATACATATATATATATATATATATATATATATATATATATATATATATATATATACACAACTTTATATACATATATATATATATATATATATATATATATACATGTATATAAAGTTGTATTTAAGTAACACTGGAGAAGAAGAAGTGACCAGCAGCACCAGCAGCAGCTGCCCTGTGGCAGCAGTGAGAGCAGCAGCACCACCAGTAACACCAGCACCAGTACCAGCAGCACCACCAGTAGCATAACACCAGCACCACCACAAGTACCAGCACCAGTAGCACCAGTACCATCAGCACTAGTAGCAGCAGCAGCAGCACCACCACCAGTACCAGCAGCAGCACCACCACCACCAGTACCAACAGCACCAGTACCAGCAGCACCACCAGCAGCATAACACCAGCACCACCACAAGTACCAGCACCAGTAGCACCAGTACCATCAGCACTAGTACCAGCAGCAGCACCACCACCACCAGTACCAGCCGCAGCACCAGTAGCACCAGTAGCACCAGTACCAGCAGTAGCACCAGTACCAGCAGCAGCACCAGCAGCACCAGTACCAGCAGCAGCACCAGTACCAGCAGTAGCACCAGTACCAGCAGCAGCACCAGCAGCACCAGTACCAGCAGCAGCACCAGTACCAGCAGCAGCACCACTACCACCACCAGTACCAGCAGCAGCAGTGCCAGCAGCAGCACCAGTAGCACCAGTACCAGCAGTAGCACCACCAATACCAACAGCAACAGTACCAGCAGCATAGCACCAGCACCACCACAAGTACCAGCACCAGTAGCAGCAGCACCAGTACCAGCAGCAGCACCAGTAGCACCAGTACCAGCAGCACCAGTACCAGCAGCACCAGTACCAGCAGCAGCACCAGTAGCACCAATACCAGCAGCACCAGTACCAGCAGCACCAGTACCAGCAGCAGCACCAGTAGCACCAGTACCAGCAGCACCAGTACCAGCAGCAGCACCAGTAGCACCAGTACCAGTAGCACCAGTACCAGCAGCAGCACCAGTAGCACCAGTACCAGCAGCACCAGTACCAGCAGCACCAGTGCCAGCAGCAGCACCAGTAGCACCAGTACCAGCAGCAGCACCAGTAACAGCAGCAGCACCATTACCACCACCAGTACCAGTAGCACCAGTACCAGCAGCAGCACCAGTAGCACCAGTACCAGCAGCAGCACCAGTAGCACCAGTACCAGCAGCAGCACCAGTAGCACCAGTACCAGCAGCAGCTGTCCCGTGGCAGCAGTGAGAGCAGCACCAGCCCACAGACACAAAGACACAGTCGCACGTTTCTGCCAGGACACTTTTTGTTTTTTTACATTGACCTCCTCTGTGTTCAAAGGGGCGTGGCTACAGGCGACCTCCTCTGTGTTCAAAGGGGCGTGGCTACAGGCGACCTCCTCTGTGTTCAAAGGGGCGTGGCTACAGGCGACCTCCTCTGTGTTCAAAGGGGCGTGGCTACAGGCGACCTCCTCTGTGTTCAAAGGGGCGTGGCTACAGGCGGGAGCTTTGCAGCAGGCTGCATTGTGTGAGCTGACGGGGAGGCCTTTGTTAAGGGGGGGGGTCGCTGGAATTAGTATTCTCTACATCCAGACCCCCACTCCCTTTGTGCCCCATTCAACACACACACACACACACACACACACACACACACACACACACACACACACACACACTCAGTTGTAGTCCTTTTAAATATGGAACTTTCTATTTAACCCCTTTAGTGGAAACTCTCTAGACCCCTGAAGGTCTGCAGCTGAGTGAAGTCCACACCAGGATCCGGGACCGGGTCCTCTGGGATCCGGGACCGGGTCCTCTGGGATCCGGGACCGGGTCCTCTGGGATCTGGGACCGGGTCCTCTGGGATCTGCTCCAGCAGCTCTCTGCTCTTAGTTCAACGTTGTAAATAAACACACCTGTATACCTGGAGGAGGAAACTACACGTGCGATTTAAACTAACACGTTACACTAAAGGCTCCCAGCATGCAACGCACTCCTCTAACCTAAATGACTATCAGTGCACTACACATCACGTGTCCTCCGCTGCCTCAGGCTACACGTGTTCACAGACATCATCCCATCAAACAGGTCGCACTGAGCGCTCCTTCATTTGTTAATTGGCTGGATGTGTGGCGCGGGGGCGCGCGGGGGCGCGCGGCCGGCTGCGTCCGTTCAGCGCACTGATCCGCGCGGCCTCGTTAACACTTCAAAGTGCCGCCGCTCATCACCAAGACCCTGCTTTTCTTTTCTGTTTCTTCTCACTGTGCAATCAACCCGGGGAGAGGGGGGGGGGGGGGGGGGGGGGGGGGGGGAGGAAGAAGAAGAAGAAGAAGAAGAAGAAGAAGAAGAAGAAGAAGAAGAAGAAGAAGAAGCAGGAATTTGACCACTTCGCTGAACAAAAGCCGTTTCTTTCCATGAAGGAACCACAGCTGCTCGAGCCTCATCGTCTCTCGCTCTCTCTCTCTCGCTCGCTCTCTCTCTCTCTCTCCCTGTCTCTCTCTCTCTCTCTCTCTCGTTCACCTCCTCGTCTCTCTCTCTCTCTCTCTCTCTCTCTCTCTCTCTCTCTTTCTCCTCCAGCCGGATGCAGGTGATGGAGATGGAGATGTATTTCCGTCCCCGCTGACATTTCACCCCATCAGTTTAATTACTGTTGCCATGGCAGCGGAGCGCCGGTAAAAGGCCAATAAGGGATTGAACGCAGAGACTCAATTCGCCACGCGGCTTTGACAAGCAGCCGCTCCGGAGCCGATGCGCGCGCATCAGCGCCGCGACACCGGAGCACGTCCCGGCGATGTCCTGATGAAAAGGTTATCAGCGGGACGGCTCGGACACGGACACGGACACGGACACACACACACACACACACACACACACACACACACACACACACGCGGGGGCGCGCGAAACGTGCCGTTTTCCACACACAAGCAGAAGCGCAAAGTAAGCGTTCTTACCGAAACTTTTCTCCCTTTTCTGCATTTGTTGAACCCGCTGAGGCGCCTCATACAACACCGCAACACCCGCAACACCCGCAACACCGCGCCGCGCTGGTCCGGAGAGCAGCTGTCTGCAGCCGGCTGGGAGAGCGCTTTGTTCGGGAGGAACGATCCAGCACGGCGACCAGCGAGGAGTGGGAAGAAAAGGAGGCGGCGGGGAGGAGGGAGGGATGAGGGGAGGGGGGAGGAGGAGGAGGAGGAGGAAGAGGGGGGGATGTGATGAGGAGCGCGAGCAGCTCGAGGAGCTTGTTCGCCGCCGTCGGGTCGTCACGCGCCGTGAGAGCTCGTTCTTGTTGTTTTTACATCGCCGCGCAGAGATGCACGCGCGGGGAGAGACGCGGGCAGCAGAGGACCCGGACCACCGAGAGAGACCCGAACCCAGACCCTCCAGTCCCGCAGCGCTGCTGCTGCTCCGCTAATCAGCGCGTGTGCACGGGGCGACGTGCACACGCGGAGCGGCTCCCAGGTCCGCACCCCCTCCCTCCGAACATGGACCTGGTCCTCCACGAGTCCCTGCTCTCCACCCGCTGGCTTGTTTGTGAGTCACCAGCTGTGTGGTGATGGAGAACATGAGAGAACCTCACTCACCTTTCTCAACAAGTTAAGCAGAACCGGAGAGAACTCAGCGACGGATCCTCCTCTGGTCCTCCTCTGGTCCTCCTCTGGTCCTCCTCTGGTCCTTCTCTAGTCCTC
>NC_136608.1:572500-687500 GCF_910589615.1 Taurulus bubalis
ATAGAACCTTTGCTCCGTTCATGTTCCGTTGTTCCTGTCAGAGCGACTGATGCCACAATGTATTTTAAAGTCAGAAAAGAATCTTGAGAATACCCAGAAGCCGGCCAACCACCCCAGTGTTTTATTCACCAGCTCATCAGAGGCTACAATCCCAGAGGAAGACTTTCTAATCAGGTCAAACGTCTCCCTGAACACTGATGTGTCCAGAGGTCGACTGACTTCATCTGGAGGAATCTCAAAAGTGTTACGACTGAAATGATCAATTATTGATGTCATCGCCTTCTTATGCCACTCCATAATAATGTCGTCATGAAGCGCCGCTCACCCTTTCACCACAGAGCCCTGGAAAACCTCCATAGGAAACGTATGCCAGTCACCATAAAGGTGATCCTGCACGGGGCAGCAGTGCAGAGGAGAGCCCCACTGTGAAGAACAACCCGAGCATCTTCATCACCTCACGTTGCTGCTCACGGCCTCACGGCCCACTGTGAGCATCACAGGGATTCAACATGTCTGTTGATGTAAAAGGCAATAAAAACATGTGGAATTATGAATCATGACGGACGGGTTTGATGTGCATGTAAGCACATACGTTTCTGTGGTTCTTTTCCACACTCTGGTCTTGCAGATCTGTCTTGTGTAATTGTGGCTTGACAGCGTGGAGCATCAATCCAATTAGAGGCTACAGATGGAACGATACCTGCTGCCTGCAGATGGCTGAGAGTCACGCAGTAAAGGAAGGCCAGCAGGATGGGATGCTCCTGCAGCGGATTCTGTGGCATCACGTTAGAATCACAATACAACTGCTTTCCCCTCCTGCATGATGGCATGTCAGAGTAAGCACTTGTGTGATTTTAGAGAAGTTTATACAGGAGTGCCTTCGCCAAATGAAGCGACCAACATATCACAGACACAGGCGCTCAGAGCGGGACACGCCTCAGTGTTGGGGTCACAGGGAGACGCCTCAGTGTTGTGGTCACCGGGACACGCCTCAGTGTTGGGGTCACCGGGACACGCCTCAGTGTTGGGGTCACAGGGAGACGCCTCAGTGTTGGGGTCACAGGGAGACGCCTCAGTGTTGGGGTCACAGGGAGACGCCTCAGTGTTGGGGTCACCGGGACACGCCTCAGTGTTGGGGTCACCGGGAGACGCCTCAGTGTTGGGGTCACAGGGACACGCCTCAGTGTTGGGGTCACCGGGAGACGCCTCAGTGTTGGGGTCACAGGGACACGCCTCAGTGTTGGGGTCACAGGGAGACGCCTCAGTGTTGGGGTCACCGGGACACGCCTCAGTGTTGGGGTCACCGGGACACGCCCCAGTGTTGGGGTCACAGGGAGACGCCTCAGTGTTGGGGTCACCGGGACACGCCTCAGTGTTGGGGTCACAGGGAGACGCCTCAGTGTTGTGGTCACAGGGAGACGCCTCAGTGTTGGGGTCACCGGGACACGCCTCAGTGTTGGGGTCACCGGGAGACGCCTCAGTGTTGGGGTCACCGGGAGACGCCTCAGTGTTGGGGTCACCGGGACACGCCTCAGTGTTGGGGTCACCGGGAGACGCCTCAGTGTTGGGGTCACAGGGAGACGCCTCAGTGTTGGGGTCACCGGGACACGCCTCAGTGTTGGGGTCACCGGGACACGCCTCAATGTTGGGGTCACCGGGAGACGCCTCAGTGTTTGAGTCACCGGGAGACGCCTCAGTGTTGGGGTCACCGGGACACGCCTCAGTGTTGGGGTCACAGGGACACGGCTCAGTGTTGGGGTCACAGGGACACGCCTCAGTGTTGGGGTCACAGGGACACGCCTCAGTGTTGGGGTCACCGGGGCACGCCTCAGTGTTGGGGTCACCGGGAGACGCCTCAGTGTTGGGGTCACAGGGACACGCCTCAGTGTTGGGGTCACAGGGAGACGCCTCAGTGTTGTGGTCACAGGGAGACGCCTCAGTGTTGGGGTCACCGGGAGACGCCTCAGTGTTGGGGTCACCGGGACACGCCTCAGTGTTGGGGTCACCGGGACACGCCTCAGTGTTGGGGTCACCGGGAGACGCCTCAGTGTTTGAGTCACCGGGAGACGCCTCAGTGTTGGGGTCACCGGGACACGCCTCAGTGTTGGGGTCACAGGGACACGCCTCAGTGTTGGGGTCACAGGGACACGCCTCAGTGTTGGGGTCACAGGGACACGCCTCAGTGTTGGGGTCACAGGGACACGCCTCAGTGTTGGGGTCACCGGGGCACGCCTCAGTGTTGGGGTCACCGGGAGATGCCTCAGTGTTGGGGTCACAGGGACACGCCTCAGTGTTGGGGTCACCGGGAGACGCCTCAGTCTTGGGGTCACCGGGAGACGCATCAGTGTTGGGGTCACAGAGACACGCCTCAGTGTCGGGGTCACCGGGAGACGCCTCAATGTTGGGGTCACCGGTACACGCCTCGGTGTTGGAGTCACCGGGAGACGCCTCAGTGTTGGGGTCACCGGGACACGCCTCGGTGTTGGAGTCACCGGGAGACGCCTCAGTGTTGGGGTCACCGGGAGACGTAATGAAATGTACTTTGTGGTATTCGCAGCACTAAAAAAACACACAAAATAAATCCCGTGCTCGGCTGGTTATCCACAGAAGAGTTATTATGTTAGGAGCATCCACTGGGATGCAGTCAGTCCATTCGGAGCAGAGCTTTAGGTGGTCTAGCCTGACTCCACCTCAATTGGCTCAGTTGGCCATGTCACACAGGACCTTCACCCAGGTGACCTGTGTTGTGTTGTGTGAAGCCAACCAGTCGACGCATTTCAACATATTAGATTACATAACATGCTCAATTTACGTGGACATACTTAACTTAAGTAAGTTGCGTAACAATATTACTTATTGTAGCCCAAACCATGATCTTCTCATGAACCCAATGGAGTATTTTATTTTATTCACACCAAGCGTTTAAAACTGGGAGGTGCAGTTTCCTGTCTGAACCCTTCTAATGGTAGCAATCAAAACTAAGAACCGCCATTCATGGGCTGATAACATTACAAAGGGGTTATTTGAGAGGCGCTTTCCTTGAAGTGAGAACTTTCTACAGTCAGGTACGACGACTCAAGCCCATCCAGTTTCCACCGGTTAAAAACAAGCAATATATCATAAGCTTTATTGTGGAAAAAACATTTCTGTGGGAATCGTGTGATGAGTTGTAATCTACCTGCTCCTCCTTGTAAATAAATAATATCATAGATGATGAAATATATTTGAAATTAAGGTGGCATTACTGTTGAAAAAAGAGGGATTTTATTGCGTAAATCTCTTGCTAACATGAAAGAAAAGAAAGAGCAATATGAAAAAGGCAACATATTCTCATCTCAACATTCTGACAGATTTAAAATTCAGGGACTTATCGATCAGAACAACACAATAACAACTTTTTCCCTTTAGCCCTCTGAGTAATAAATGCAAATCAAAGTTATGTACATATTATTGAATTAGGGTGGACATAAAAACAGCGTCGGTAAAATGACTGTTGGAGAAAGTTGGGAATATGTTAGAGAGAAACAGACCTAACAAGGTCAAGACCTGGAGCTGCAGGGAAGGAAAGCAGCACCGAATTTATTTTGAAGAATAAATATGAGCAAAGCCTGAAATGGTATGTAAGATATCTGAGTTGTACACTGACTGGATAACGTCTGTCTGTGCTAGTTTCATACAGATAACCAAATAACTCATTAGATTATATTCTATTAATATCTCAGAACCGGCCACATTCCCATGAAGCCCAGCAGGTCTCATCGAGTGCATGCCAATGAGTACATCGTGCTGAATGTCATGTCACTGCTCACGTGTGTGCAGTGACATGACACATGTACACAGCGTTGATGAGCAGGAAGCGTGTGTCTCCATCCAGACTCAAGCACTGCATCACATCATCAGACCAGCGGTCCACAACCAGTTATACGCAACGGACGGCATGTATGACGGACCGGCCTTCACGGTGTAGACGATAAATATGACATAATAAATATGACAGGATAAAATGATACGACATCCATAAAGATTATTATAACGTATGCCGAATTAGTGGGAGCCCTGAGCTTGTTTCTCTACGAGACGGTCCTATCTCAGGGTGATGGGAGACAACGACACCCGACGGGTGTTTTGTTTGTCCGGTCTACTCCGTAACTTAAACCATTAGTCCAGTCTACTCTGTAACTTAAACCTTTAGTCCAGTCTACTCTGTAACTTAAACCTTTAGTCCAGTCTACTCCGTAACTTAAACCATTAGTCCAGTCTACTCTGTAACTTAAACCTTTAGTCCAGTCTACTCTGTTACTTAAACCTTTAGTCCAGTCTACTCTTTAACTTAAACCTTTAGTCCAGTCTACTCCTTAACTTAAACCTTTAGTCCAGTCTACTCCGTAACTTAAACCTTTAGTCCAGTGTACTCCTTAACTTAAACCATTAGTCCAGTCTACTCTGTAACTTAAACCTTTAGTCCAGTCAACTCTGTAACTTAAATCATTAGTCCAGTCAACTCTGTAACTTAAATCATTAGTCCAGTCTACTCCTTAACTTAAACCTTTAGTCCAGTCTACTCTTTAACTTAAACCATTAGTCCCGTCTACTCTGTAACTTAAACCTTTAGTCCAGTCTACTCTTTAACTTAAACCTTTAGTCCAGTCTACTCCTTAACTTAAACCTTTAGTCCAGTCTACTCTTTAATTTAAACCATTAGTCCAGTCTACTCCGTTACTAAACCTCTAGTCCAGTCTACTCTGTAACTTAAACCTTTAGTCCAGTCTACTCCGTAACTTAAACCTTTAGTCCAGTCTACTCCTTAACTTAAACCTTTAGTCCAGTCTACTCCGTAACTTAAACCTTTAGTCCAGTCTACTCCTTAACTTAAACCTTTAGTCCAGTCTACTCCTTAACTTAAACCTTTAGTCCAGTCTACTCTGTAACTTAAACCATTAGTCCAGTCTACTCCTTAACTTAAACCTTTAGTCCAGTCTACTCTTTAACTTAAACCTTTAGGCCAGTCTACTCTGTAACTTAAACCTTTAGTCCAGTCAACTCTGTAACTTAAATCATTAGTCCAGTCAACTCTGTAACTTAAATCATTAGTCCAGTCTACTCCTTAACTTAAACCTTTAGTCCAGTCTACTCTTTAACTTAAACCATTAGTCCCGTCTACTCTGTAACTTAAACCTTTAGTCCAGTCTACTCTTTAACTTAAACCTTTAGTCCAGTCTACTCCTTAACTTAAACCTTTAGTCCAGTCTACTCTTTAATTTAAACCATTAGTCCAGTCTACTCCGTTACTAAACCTCTAGTCCAGTCTACTCTGTAACTTAAACCTTTAGTCCAGTCTACTCCGTAACTTAAACCTTTAGTCCAGTCTACTCCTTAACTTAAACCTTTAGTCCAGTCTACTCCTTAACTTAAACCTTTAGTCCAGTCTACTCTGTAACTTAAACCATTAGTCCAGTCTACTCCTTAACTTAAACCTTTAGTCCAGTCTACTCTTTAACTTAAACCTTTAGGCCAGTCTACTCCGTAACTTAAACCTTTAGTCCAGTCTACTCCTTAACTTAAACCTTTAGTCCAGTCTACTCCGTAACTTAAACCTTTAGTCCAGTCTACTCCTTAACTTAAACCTTTAGTCCAGTCTACTCCTTAACTTAAACCTTTAGTCCAGTCTACTCTGTAACTTAAACCATTAGTCCAGTCTACTGCGTAACTTAAACCTTTAGGCCAGTCTACTCCTTAACTTAAACCTTTAGTCCGGTCTACTCCTTAACTTAAACCTTTAGTCCAGTCTACTCTAACTTAAACCATTAGTCCAGTCTACTCCTTAACTTAAACCTTTAGTCCAGTCTACTCTGTAACTTAAACCATTAGTCCAGTCTACTCTGTAACTCAACCTTTAGTCCAGTCTACTCCGTAACTTAAACCTTTAGTCCAGTCTACTCCTTTACTTAAACCATTAGTCCAGTCTACTGCTTAACCTAAACCTTTAGTCCAGTCTACTCCTTAACTTAAACCTTTAGTCCAGTCTACTCCTTAACTTAAACCTTTAGTCCAGTCTACTCCTTAACTTAAACCTTTAGTCCAGTCTACTCCGTAACTTAAACCTTTAGTCCAGTCTACTCCTTAACTTAAACCTTTAGTCCAGTCTACTCTGTAACTTAAACCATTAGTCCAGTCTACTCCTTAACTTAAACCTTTAGTCCAGTCTACTCTTTAACTTAAACCTTTAGGCCAGTCTACTCCTTAACTTAAACCTTTAGTCCAGTCTACTCCGTAACTTAAACCATTAGTCCAGTCTACTGCGTAACTTAAACCTTTAGGCCAGTCTACTCCTTAACTTAAGCCTTTAGTCCGGTCTACTCCTTAACTTAAACCTTTAGTCCAGTCTACTCTAACTTAAACCATTAGTCCAGTCTACTCCTTAACTTAAACCTTTAGTCCAGTCTACTCTGTAACTTAAACCATCAGTCCAGTCTACTCTGTAACTAAACCTTTAGTCCAGTCTACTCCTTTACTTAAACCTTTAGTCCAGTCTACTGCGTAACTTAAACCATTAGTCCAGTCTACTCCGTAACTTAAACCATTAGTCCAGTCTACTCCGTAACTTAAACCTTTAGTCCAGTCTACTCCGTAACTTAAACCATTAGTCCAGTCTACTCCGTAACTTAAACCTTTAGTCCAGTCTACTCCTTTACTTAAACCTTTAGTCCAGTCTACTCCGTAACTTAAACCTTTAGTCCAGTCTACTCCTTAACTTAAACCATTAGTCCAGTCTACTGCTTAACTTAAACCTTTAGTCCAGTCTACTCCTTAACTTAAACCTTTAGTCCAGTCTACTCTGTAACTAAACCTTTAGTCCAGTCTACTCCTTAACTTAAACCATTAGTCCAGTCTACTCTGTAACTTAAACCTTTAGTCCAGTCTACTCCGTAACTTAAACCTTTAGTCCAGTCTACTCTGTAACTTAAACCTTTAGTCCAGTCTACTCCGTAACTTAAACCTTTAGTCCAGTCTACTCCTTGACTTAAACCATTAGTCCAGTCTACTCCGTAACTTAAACCTTTAGTCCAGTCTACTCCTTTACTTAAACCTTTAGTCCAGTCTACTCCATAACTTAAACCTTTAGTCCAGTCTACTCCTTTACTTAAACCTTTAGTCCAGTCTACTCCGTAACTTAAACCTTTAGTCCAGTCTACTCCTTTACTTAAACCTTTAGTCCAGTCTACTCCATAACTTAAACCTTTAGTCCAGTCTACTCCGTAACTTAAACCTTTAGTCCAGTCTACTCCTTTACTTAAACCTTTAGTCCAGTCTACTCCGTAACTTAAACCTCTCACATAGGGCCTCCTACCAGTTGGATATGCCAGGAAATCCTCTAAAGGGAGGCGTCCAGGAGAACAGGTATGGAGCTCAAGGAGAACATGGAGAACCAAGCCAAGGGATATGTATCCATAAACACTGATATACATACGGAAATGACAATGACACATGTACACACACACACACACACACACACACACACACACACGCACACACACACACACACACACACACACACACACACACACACACAGAATAGTATAGTATTATTTCTCCGAGCCTTTGATTATAACCTTGAACAATGCAATGCAGGTAACTGCTACATAATATCTATTGATTCCATCCAGTGAGATTTCCTTGAGTAGCTTGGGCTGAAATGACTTGTGTGTTCAGAACTGAGCATTTCAAACAGACTGCCGTATACCTCAGCAGCAATCAATCAGCCTTAATCCAAAACCAATTTACTCCGCCTGAAGAGGAAAATATCTTTTAATCTCTTGCCGACAATCCCTGATTGCGGTGCAGAGCATCAGTTGACAGTCAAACTGTGCCGCTTAGAATGGGATGTTTATATTGGATTTGCGGTTGCCATTTTTACATACACAGGAATGAATAGTCCATTTAATACCTGTGAGTACAGTTTCCCCTCCCTGATGATGGGAGATTGCTTTCCACGACATCTTTCCACTAGCATGTCCTGTTCCCTCCTCCCAGATATGTAGCAAAAAGGTCATCGCACACACACACACACACACACACACACACACACACACACACACACACATGCAGAGCTGTATTCCTTTTGTACAAATTGGAGAGAAAAATGCTAAAGTGTGCGAGCAAATCTCACTCTGGATTAAATATTTCAATATGAACATGAATCTTCATAATACTCATTGAGCCTGTGACATTAAGTGGTGTTGTACACTGGCACTGAGTGCTGTTGTCCTCCAGGTGGTTCCCTGTGTCAGGAGCAGGACAACAGTCACGCCTAAACCATAGTAACCTCTGACGGGCCGATGTTTGCAGCATCGCTCTCTGTTAGCCCTGTGAATAGGTTTGTATATTTATTAGGGCTGGGCACGTTAATGCGTTATAAAATGCAGCAAACTATGTTCTCTCCCAGAAGGCGTAGTTCAGACCTGGGCATCTTACGGCTCTCCCAGTCCGGCCCGCGTCAATCAAAAAAGAAAAAGAAAGAAATAAGATGCACACCATGAATGCAATACAACGGCACTGCTTTTACTTCGAAGGTGATTTACGTACGCTTCCACAGCCTCAGAGACCGGCTTGTTGCCAACAGACTGACGCACGTCTTGTTCTGTAGTTTCTGTCCTCAGCGAGCAGCGGGTGCTGCTGCGAGCCGCTCCGCCTCACAGAGCATTAATCGCGCATGTGCTGAGATACCGGTCAGCTGTCCTTCACATTTCCACCTCATTCAACCAGACTTCAGTGCTCTTGTTCAAGACAACACAGACTGGACTTTTCTCACCGAGTAAGAACAACTGAACAAGATCAAAAGCACTGATTGCTTTTGTATGAAGTTAATCAATTTCTGTTCTTTAACATACATCTTTTAAGGTTAGCAACAAACTGAACATGACAAAAGAAGGAGGGGCTTGTCCCTCACAGGGACCCTTACTACTGAACATGACAAAAGAAGGAGGGGCTTGTCCCTCACAGGGACCCTTACTACTGAACATGACAAAAGAAGGAGGGGCTTGTCCCTCACAGGGACCCTTACTACTGAACATGACAAAAGAAGGAGGGGCTTGTCCCTCACAGGGACCCTTACTACTGAACATGACAAAAGAAGGAGGGGCTTGTCCCTCACAGGGACCCTTACTACTGAACATGACAAAAGAAGGAGGGGCTTGTCCCTCACAGGGACCCTTACTACTGAACATGACAAAAGAAGGAGTGGCTTGTCCCTCACAGGGACCCTTACTACTGAACATGACAAAAGAAGGAGGGGCTTGTCCCTCACAGGGACCCTTACTACTGGACATGACAAAAGAAGGAGGGGCTTGTCCCTCACAGGGACCCTTACTACTGAACATGACAAAAGAAGGAGGGGCTTGTCCCTCACAGGGACCCTTACTACTGAACATGACAAAAGAAGGAGGGGCTTGTCCCTCACAGGGACCCTTACTACTGAACAGACTGTTTATGTTGTTCCTGATAAAAGACAAAAGTTTCTTCTTCAGCATGATTATAAGCTGTTTTACACTACAATAAAATAGTCTATAACATCTGAAAATAAATACAATATTTAATTGAATGACCAGTCATATAGAAGCATTACAAAAAAAAAATAATAAAATAATAAAAAATATTTTTTCTCTTCCCTAGCATATATCTTTGATTTATATACTGTTGTTAACATGCTGTTGCTCCAGAGTTCCTGTTACATTGTTCTGATAACATTTTTTACACTAATTAATTACTTGATTAATCGCAGAAGAATCATGCGATTAATCAGTTAAATTTGGTCAACTTTGCCCAGCCCTAATATGTATATATAATAGCTGAGAAAGAAATGACTAAGTGGTACAGTTGTGGTTGTTACTGGAGGTGGTTGGAGCCTGAGAAGAGCACCGCCACCTCCACTGCAAAACTAAATAGACAAGTAAGTAAATAAAAATGACAACACAACATTATTTATGATAACTAAAAATGGAGTAAAATGTAAACTGCAGTGTTTTACAACCCAGAGTTCAGCATGAGCTCCAGCAGTTGGAGCTCTGCAGAGGAGGGTCTCCATGCAGAGGCTTCCTAATGAGAGGACGGCCGTATCATCTCCTCTCTACACACAATAACGTGTCAGTCAGTCGTTGTCGAGCTTCCTCTCCGAGCCGCTCAGCAACAAAACTAATTGAGGGCCACATGTAAGCGAGTGTTCTTGCTTTAGAGGAGCGCAGGGAGGGAGTCGTACAAACGAGCCCCCCTGGAGGGAGCAGGGCATCGCCGTGCAGAACAAGCCAGCGACGGCTCGCCCGGTGGCCCCAGAGCAGGACCCGCTGTGTCGAGGCGGGGGACGCCACCGCATGGCAGTTAGCAGTGTAGAAAGTAGTAATGACTGGTTATTAGATGGGAAGATGATGGAAGATGATTGTGTTCAGCAGGCATCACATGACACTGGCTGTGGTGGTGTTAGTTATATGATGTTGGCAATGCAACTTGTTAAAATCACTTGACAAACAATTTAGCTACATTGTTAATTTCACAGTATTTCAGCCTGGTTTCTTAAAAATGCAGCCCACAGTTTGAGAACCACTGCCTTAACCTAACCAAGTCATATGGTTTAGCCACATTAACCAAACTCTACAAGATTTATAAAATGCAGCTGAGAAAGCAGTTCCGTTTTATGGTAATATCATTTTTATTATACAGGGTTTGTCACGGTTCAGCGCCACACTTTTCTTTAAGATGTTTTCATCCTGTCTGCCTGTCTGTGTACTAACTGTCCTGTCATTTCAGATCCTGCTGCACGCCCCCTTCATCAGTCACTCCCTCCTCGTCAGCCCTCATTCCTTGCACCTGGCCCATCCCTGTCTCACCTGTAGCACATCCCCTCATTAGTCTTCACTACTTAGGTCCCCTCACTTGCACTTGTCCCCTGCCAGATTGTCTTGTGTTTTTGAACCTAGCTCTCCAGCGTTCCTTGTGTGTAACCTGTAGTTACCTGTTGAGTAAAGGAATCATATTCTGTACCTCTGCCTTCCTGAGTTGTGCTTTTGGGTCCTTGGGTTATCGGGCCGTTACAGGGTTGGGTATTTTAGATGGATAGATGACAAATACCTACGTTTTGGTTGTCTTCCCTAAAAATGCTGTGTTATCTTGCAAACACTTTATTTGTAAAAATATATTTTCCTTGTGCCTTGCAATTTGACAGAATAAAAGTTTCTTTTCCATAATGTTATCTGAACAGAAAACTTAAACTATGCACAATAAAAAATGATAAACAAAACACCCATGATATATACTTTCTCCTCACACTATTATTTGTAAAGAAGAAGTCATCGTGTAGCCTTCAGTATGACGACCGTGGTGACCACTAACGCTCTTAATCAGGCTTGATCAAGTCTTTAAATGTGTCACACTGTCGTATATTCATGTGTGTCTGGAGAATAATTTCATAATAATTTAAACACATACAGTACTGGTCTCACAGACATTTGACCACAGATGTCCCCCCAAGACCATTATTTATCATTTCTGTTTTGAGTTGAAAGATTGTGGGACAATAACCAAGCCCATTACATTAACACAGAAAGGTTCATCCTCTGTGGAGCATGAAGCAGGTGACATTTTGCCGGTGGCAGCATGAAGGGTTCACCGCCAAAGTGATGGAAACCATTCCGATGGTCTCGATAGTGGGTGCTTGATACTGCAGGGAAAGACAGATCCAGCCTACAAACTCACATTAGTGGCAGAGTACGAGTGGGTTATGTTTTTGGAACAAGGACAGTTGAAGGAACTGTACCGGACCTGGATACCACGGTTTGGAGAAACTGAAAGACCACAGAGGTAATTCCTCTATTATCCAATTAAATATTGGAGCATGGTTTGCTTTGCTATTGATCATAGAGGAGGTCAAAGGCGTTGAGTTCAACAATAGTTGATGTAAGTAGTAGGAAGTGTAGCGCCTATTGACTGGATGAATAATGAGCCTAGCAGATGCCAATATGGGGGCAGACTGTCCTCTCCCCATCAGCTGCCCACGCTCTCTCTCTGCGTCTCAGCTACCAGCACAGGGACGCTTGATGAAGAGGAGGCTTGTGGGTGGCTGTTGTTTTACTCCCTATTGATCCTCGCAGCACAACTTTCCATCATGCAGAGAAGGCCAGGGCCAAAGACGACAGCTAATTAAGATGGCTAATCACGTCATTTCAAAACGGCTGCAGGCTTTGTCACTCTTCCTCACAGCACCTGTTGTCGGAATCAGCGGCGCGATAGAAAAAGCTTGCAATTTCTAACATTACTGATATGCAGGAATGGGGAGAAAATCAGAGGCAAAGGGTGGTACACGGTTCAAGACGGGCCTTAAAGGAGCATTCCTGGGAGAACATGTCCATTATCGGATGGAGGTCTGACCCTAAGATACAGCACTCATTGGTCATGACACATGTTGAGGCCTTTTGAACAAAGATTGCTGGCATTGAAATATTAAAAATGTAGTGGAAGTGACGTAACATACAGTAGATCATGCATGTGGTTGGTTACACTGAGGGACATATCAAATACAAATCAAGTTGTATTAATGGAGCATAAAACCAGACTGTACTCCCCAAGAAACGGCAGTAATTGTAAACTGTGCAAACAGAATGTTATGACCCATAATGACATTTACTTTTAGGCTGATTAGAGCTCATGACCTTCACCCAGGAGACCGCCGTCCCTCGTAAAACCATGTTAGTGCTGATTTATTTACTTTCGTACCGAGCTTACGTACAAAACCTAATTCGGGTAACAAACACATTTATTTTTAACAAAGATCTTTTGCTAAACGTAACCAAGCAGTTTTGTTGCCTAAACCCAGTGGCGGGCCGACAGGCTCTGCTAAGCCTTCTCTGCTGGCCTAAACAGAATCACAAAGTTATAGCTATTTAATAATTTACATGTTTTATTATTATTTTATAATTAAAAGTCATTGCTATTTTATAATTGAATTGTTTTTCAAAAACACACTACATGTATTATAATTATTTGCTGACGGTGATCTCCGGTATAGAAGAAGCCTACGAGCATGAGGGGGTTGTCCTTCTGTCTGAACTCACGCTAGAGCTTCATGTGTTTACACAAAATAAATAATAACCGGTAACTGTGGCGTCATAATGCGGTGATTCGGTTTTTCAGCTTGTAGAGACTGCACTGAATGCGCATGTATAAAATGCACAGCCCGCCACTGCCTAAACCTAACCAAGTATCTACATAAACCCCGCGTTGAGGCCGGTGCTCCCCAACGGTCGTGTTGGAGAGCACCGGTAGGTTCCACCTGCCCATCAGGAGTAGCTAACATTCACACACAGACAAAAAGAAAAGAAAAAAAAGGGGCGGCTGTAGCTCAGGTTGTGGTCCTCCCGCAACCACAAGCTAGCTGTTTCGATCCCCAGTCCCCCCATAGTTCACATGTCTCATGTCCCTGAGCAAGACACTGAACCCCTAGCTGCTCCCCGGGCGCCTCACAGGGCAGCACACTGCTCCTCAACCAAGGATGGGTCAAATGCAGAGAAGAATTTCCCCAAGGGGATTAATAAAGGATAATTTCTTCTTTCATACACAGATTCACACACCGTAGGCACAGCTACGGGAGACATTTGGGGTTAACTGTTCTTGCCCAAGGACACATCAACATGGGCTAGCGGAGCCCGTTTATAGGTCTCACAATGAAAATGTTGCTCCAGAACTAGCGGATACATTGGCAGTGCTAATATTCTGAGCTAATTTTCAGTTTATCGTGAAACATGTTTGTCGTTAATTTACAACAGTGTCTCTCAGATTTTGACTTTATTAAAAATAATAGTTAAATGCAGACTGAACTGAGGTAACGATAAATACCGAGTAAGTCGACCATTTGAGAAACATGTGTGAGTTGTAACTGATTATTTATCTGTCGCTTGGAGCAAAATATACTTCAGGCACTAGTATCTATACGCATTTAAAGACGTGTCTCCGAGTTACAAATCTCAATACATTTACAAATCTGAACACACATTTGGAGTTTCTAGTTTTACACGTTTGCAAATTAGATTGCACACAAAGGAAAACAGTAACACAACTCTCTCTGTTGCTGTTCAGTTTGGAGTACATATCTTAAACAACAAATCAATTTAAGGGATCATCAGATTTATTTCAATTTTCAAATTATCAAAATCACTATTAGCCACAAAATACTGAAATTCAAACTAAACATTAGAATTCCCTTCAAATGACTAAAACAGAAAAAAGGGCCCACAGATAAATGTAATCTCACAGGCAGAAGGGACCCAAGCACCAGCGTGTCCTTGGCCCCGTTCCTCGTGCGTGGTTCAAAAAAGTTGATCAAGTGTCCAATTTTGCAGTTTAAATTACTGAGATGATTGACGTCAGGCTGTGTCGGTTTCTCAAAGGCTGATCCGCCCTCAAACAGTCTCGTAAATTCAAACAAGACGTCAGTCATCTGGATAATTGTGAGTGCCCATCTGCTTCAAAAGGTTTTTTTTTTTGCTCGGCTGCGCCTTTGGTGTTCAATGTACGACTCGAGGAGGTCTCGCAAATAAATGATTCCTTGTCGGCAGAATCAATAGCGCTTGTACAGGAAGTCATCATGATGTGAGGTCGTACAGGAAGTCATCATGATGTGAGCTCGTACAGGAAGTCATCATGATGTGAGCTCGTACAGGAAGTAATGATGATGTGAGCTCGTACAGGAAGTCATCATCATGATGTGAGCTCGTACAGGAAGTCATGATGATGTGAGCTCGTACAGGAAGTCATGATGATGTGAGCTCGTACAGGAAGTCATCATGATGTGAGCTCGTACAGGAAGTCATCATGATGTGAGCTCGTACAGGAAGTCATCATGATGTGAGCTCGTACAGGAAGTCATCATCATGATGTGAGCTCGTACAGGAAGTCATGATGATGTGAGCTTGTACAGGAAGTCATGATGATGTGAGCTCGTACAGGAAGTCATCATCATGATGTGAGCTCGTACAGGAAGTCATCATGATGTGAGCTCGTACAGGAAGTCATCATCATGATGTGAGCTCGTACAGGAAGTCATCATGATGTGAGCTCGTACAGGAAGTCATCATGATGTGAGCTCGTACAGGAAGTCATCATGATGATGTGAGCTCATACAGGAAGTCATGATGATGTGAGCTCATACAGGAAGTCATCATGATGATGTGAGCTCGTACAGGAAGTCATCATGATGTGAGCTCATACAGGAAGTCATCATGATGTGAGCTCGTACAGGAAGTCATCATCATGATGTGAGCTCGTACAGGAAGTCATCATGATGATGTGAGCTCGTACAGGAAGTCATGATGATGTGAGCTCGTACAGGAAGTCATCATGATGATGTGAGCTCATACAGGAAGTCATGATGATGTGAGCTCATACAGGAAGTCATGATGATGTGAGCTCGTACAGGAAGTCATCATGATGATGTGAGCTCGTACAGGAAGTCATGATGATGTGAGCTCGTACAGGAAGTCATCATCATGATGTGAGCTCATACAGGAAGTCATGATGATGTGGGCTCGTACAGGAAGTCATCATCATGATGTGAGCTCATACAGGAAGTCATGATGATGTGAGCTCGTACAGGAAGTCATCATGATGATGTGAGCTCATACAGGAAGTCATGATGATGTGAGCTTGTACAGGAAGTCATCATGATGATGTGAGCTCATACAGGAAGTCATCATGATGATGTGAGCTCATACAGGAAGTCATGATGATGTGAGCTCGTACAGGAAGTCATCATGATGTGAGGTCATACAGGAAGTCATCATGATGTGAGCTCGTACAGGAAGTCATCATGATGTGAGCTCGTACAGGAAGTCATGATGATGTGAGGTCATACAGGAAGTCATCATGATGTGAGCTTGTACAGGAAGTCATAATGATGTGAGGTCATACAGGAAGTCATCATGATGTGAGCTCGTACAGGAAGTCATCATGATGTGAGGTCATACAGGAAGTCATCATGATGATGTGAGCTCATACAGGAAGTCATCATGATGTGAGCTCGTACAGGAAGTCATCATCATGATGTGAGCTCGTACAGGAAGTCATCATGATGATGTGAGCTCGTACAGGAAGTCATCATCATGATGTGAGCTCGTACAGGAAGTCATGATGATGTGAGCTCATACAGGAAGTCATGATGATGTGAGCTCGTACAGGAAGTCATCATCATGATGTGAGCTCGTACAGGAAGTCATCATGATGATGTGAGCTCGTACAGGAAGTCATCATGATGATGTGAGCTCGTACAGGAAGTCATCATGATGATGTGAGCTCATACAGGAAGTCATGATGATGTGAGCTCGTACAGGAAGTCATCATGATGATGTGAGCTCGTACAGGAAGTCATCATGATGATGTGAGCTCGTACAGGAAGTCATCATGATGATGTGAGCTCATACAGGAAGTCATCATGATGTGAGCTCATACAGGAAGTCATGATGATGTGAGCTCGTACAGGAAGTCATGATGATGTGAGCTCGTACAGGAAGTCATGATGATGTGAGCTCATACAGGAAGTCATGATGATGTGAGCTCATACAGGAAGTCATCATCATGATGTGAGCTCGTACAGGAAGTCATGATGATGTGAGCTCATACAGGAAGTCATCATCATGATGTGAGCTCGTACAGGAAGTCATGATGATGTGAGCTCGTACAGGAAGTCATCATGATGATGTGAGCTCATACAGGAAGTCATCATGATGTGAGCCCATACAGGAAGTCATCATGATGTGAGCTCGTACAGGAAGTCATCATGATGATGTGAGCTCGTACAGGAAGTCATGATGATGTGAGCTCATACAGGAAGTCATCATGATGTGAGCTTGTACAGGAAGTCATGATGATGTGAGCTCATACAGGAAGTCATGATGATGTGAGCTCATACAGGAAGTCATGATGATGTGAGCTCGTACAGGAAGTCATCATGATGTGAGCCCATACAGGAAGTCATGATGATGTGAGCTCATACAGGAAGTCATCATGATGATGTGAGCTCATACAGGAAGTCATCATGATGATGTGAGCTCATACAGGAAGTCATCATGATGATGTGAGCTCGTACAGGAAGTCATCATGATGATGTGAGCTCGTACAGGAAGTCATCATGATGTGAGCTCGTACAGGAAGTCATCATCATGATGTGAGCTCGTACAGGAAGTCATGATGATGTGAGCTCATACAGGAAGTCATCATGATGATGTGAGCTCATACAGGAAGTCATCATGATGTGAGCCCATACAGGAAGTCATCATGATGTGAGCTCGTACAGGAAGTCATCATGATGATGTGAGCTCGTACAGGAAGTCATGATGATGTGAGCTCATACAGGAAGTCATCATGATGTGAGCTTGTACAGGAAGTCATGATGATGTGAGCTCATACAGGAAGTCATGATGATGTGAGCTCATACAGGAAGTCATGATGATGTGAGCTCGTACAGGAAGTCATCATGATGTGAGCCCATACAGGAAGTCATGATGATGTGAGCTCATACAGGAAGTCATCATGATGATGTGAGCTCATACAGGAAGTCATCATGATGATGTGAGCTCATACTGGAAGTCATCATGATGATGTGAGCTCGTACAGGAAGTCATCATGATGATGTGAGCTCGTACAGGAAGTCATCATGATGTGAGCTCGTACAGGAAGTCATCATCATGATGTGAGCTCGTACAGGAAGTCATGATGATGTGAGCTCATACAGGAAGTCATCATGATGATGTGAGCTCATACAGGAAGTCATCATCATGATGTGAGCTCATACAGGAAGCCATGATGATGTGAGCTCATACAGGAAGTCATCATGATGATGTGAGCTTGTACAGGAAGTCATGATGATGTGAGCTTGTACAGGAAGTCATCATGATGTGAGCTCGTACAGGAAGTCATGATGATGTGAGCTTGTACAGGAAGTCATGATGATGTGAGCTCATACAGGAAGTCATGATAATGTGAGCTTGTACAGGAAGTCATGATGATGTGAGCTCGTACAGGAAGTCATGATGATGTGAGCTCGTACAAGAAGTCATCATCATGATGTGAGCTCATACAGGAAGTCATCATCATGATGTGAGCTCATACAGGAAGTCATCATGATGATGTGAGCTCGTACAGGAAGTCATGATGATGTGAGCTTGTACAGGAAGTCATGATGATGTGAGCTTGTACAAGAAGTCATGATGATGTGAGCTCATACAGGAAGTCATCATGATGATGTGAGCTCGTACAGGAAGTCATGATGATGTGAGCTCATACAGGAAGTCATCATGATGTGAGCTCATACAGGAAGTCATGATGATGATGTGAGCTCGTACAGGAAGTCATGATGATGATGTGAGCTCATACAGGAAGTCATGATGATGATGTGAGCTCATACAGGAAGTCATGATGATGTGAGCTCGTACAAGAAGTCATCATCATGATGTAAGCTCATACAGGAAGTCATCATGGTGATGTGAACTCGTACAGGAAGTCATGATGATGTGAGCTCATACAGGAAGTCATCATGACGATGTGAGCTCATACAGGAAGTCATGATGATGTGAGCTCGTACAGGAAGTCATCATGACGATGTGAGCTCATACAGGAAGTCATGATGATGTGAACTCGTACAGGAAGTCATGATGATGTGAGCTCATACAGGAAGTCATCATGACGATGTGAGCTCATACAGGAAGTCATGATGATGTGAGCTCGTACAGGAAGTCATGATGATGTGAGAATGGATCTTGCCGATCTGGAAGAACTCTCTCCCTATAAAACTAATATAACTAATATCGCTCCTTCATCTCTGAGGAAGGGAGCTGGCTTTTTTGTCCGGTGGGAGTGGCCAATTTATCCAGTGAATTTCAGTTAGCCTGCGTTGGAGCAGGTTAAAGGATGTTGGTATGGTGATTTTTCTGAACTTGCTTCATGGAACCAAAAAGCCTGACCTGCGTCATCTTATCCTGCAAATTATCCAGCTAACTCAGTAAGCCAGGTACGAGGAACGGGGCCCTGGTGAGCAGCACTGTGTGGCCTCATGTTCAGACTTGTAAGGGTTGATGGAAGCGTGTCGTGGAGTTGCAGACTTGGCCTCTAGTTCCTGCTGCATTGGGTTCAAAGCCCTCAGGATGAGCGGCTCTAACTCAGACGCACACGGCGGAGGATAACATGGCTGATGTTCAATAAGAGTCTTCACATCTTACTCCGTTGTCTTCATTTTTATTTTCATATTTTTCCGCAGAGACCGCCCCTCCTCCTCCTCCTCCTCCTTCATGTTTTAATTGACTGCTCCCTCAGAGTGTCGGGGGACCCGGCACAACAGTTTGCCAATCCCCCTGTGATCATCACACCCAACCCCGCCTCACAGGGACTCGGTACCGCTCTGTGATATCCGCGTGTCGCCTGCAACAACCGCCTGAATACATAGTGGAGACGAGCTTGTTATACAGTAGGAATCCAGGAGGAAAGCCAGTCACCTCCGTCCTTTTCAGAATCACTCTCCGTGAGGTATTGGAAGCTGCTCTTTATGTCAAGTGGACTTATTCTGATTCTTAGAGAAAAAGGAGCACAAACATTACTCACCGGTGAAGCTGGATGATTGTATTTATGCACGGCCGGCACCACAGCACCCAGTGCAGCGTTTCTTCTGCTTTTTCTCCACCAAAGCGATGTTGATAACAGGGAACTCCATCTGGAAAGCCGACCCCAGCCTCGGTGTCACTCCCATCATTTATTTGCTCTTTTGACCGTTCTGAAAAGTGATTTTGTTGTGTGTGCTGAGATGAACACAGCGGAGCCCCAACCTGCGCTTATGAAAGGAAACTGTAAGGGAATGATTTCCCACATGGATTCAGCCTGGATAAGCAGTTTGGAAATGGCAGCAGCGCCTCGACTACATTACTGAGTCTGCGCATGCGAGGCCGCAATATTGCATCGCTCCTTCATTGTCTGATGCAGAAGTGCCACTGCACCACAGCTCGACTGGGGGGGAAGTCTGAGAAAAGAGTGTGAGAAGTTGAGTTAAATCATGCCAAGTTGAAGAACATACAAACTTAGTGGGAGATTACAGCTGGAGTCACTTCACATCAGGAGGATCCACCAGGGAGCTGATGGAGACGGGAGAAGCAGGAGGAGCCGTCTCTTCTCACTCTTATCCATTGGGGGTTTGATATGCTGCAGAAAAAGAAAAAGGGGAAGGGAATCACAAAGGATAAGGCTGAGAGATCCAGGGCTTCATACACGTCGGGCCTGTCATCTTCTGGAGCCATTTTGATATTTCCTCCCGTCTTAGCTCCCTTCAGATTGGCTAAGGGCTGTTTTCAAATGCACTCCACTCATCATGAGGGGGAGGATGAAGATGAGGGAAGGTTTGGAAAATTCCAAAATAGTCGACTGATAAAAAAGGAGAACGGGATATTTAATATCCTTGCATGTCAGGTGTCAGTTGTCGAACACTATGTAGCTCTCTATCTTTGGAGGAGAATTTGTTTTAGCGGTGATGGTGACACGTCTAATAGGCATTTAGCTATCATTGTTGCTTTGACTGTACCACGGCAATGAAACCTTCTCACAGCCGGATGGAACCGTGTGGTGAAAAAACTGACTGAGAGGAGGCGCGATAATTGGATGGGAAAACCGCGGGATGCGGCAAATGAGAGCGCCGATAGGACGCGCTAAAGGGAGCGAGGTCATCTGTTCCAGCAGGAGGACACGGTGTTGTTGTGAGCGTTTCCACCTCCATCTTGAAGGAAAGGCCGGGCCACCAAGAGGAGGCTGCTGCTGACTCACCTGCTTCTCTTTCACTTGAAGAGCCTGAGAGCGATTGACCAGAGTGGAGGACGGCGTCCCCAGAGTCCGACCTGCTCTGTCTTTATCGGTGGCAGCACAACTGCAAACAAATGGGAAGTCTTCAGAGTGCCCTTCAGTCATTCTCCAAAGCAGGGAGCGAATGATCTGTGCTGTCTGACAGGGAGCTGCACAGAACAGTCGTCCTGGAATAATTGCCTCAAACAAATGAGCTCTTGCAGGTCCATAGGCAGCGTTGTTCCTGCAGAGATCCTGAGGGTTGCTCCAGAGGCCGTGAGGAGCAGACGCTGTCCGCACCTTAACACGAGGATTCAAGCGCTTTCCTCCGTCCTCAGTTTAAAGTCACAGTATTTGTTCAAGTCACGCGCACGGATCCTGTTTGATGATGATTTATGCCACTGATTATAGTTGAACAATAGGCAGGACATCTTGAGACTTCTTTCCACTGTTTATGCAACACGTCCTGATTATATATTGATATGTGTGTCATTTCATTTTAGATGAACATAAAAGACCACTTTTAATGACAATACTTTTAGTTTAACCTACCAAGACAAGAAACAGGGATGTTTTTTCATCTTGTATCTTCAGTGGATCATAACATAATACTACATACTATAAATGAGTCAGGATATATATATATATATATATATATATATATATATATATATATATATATATGGGTGTCAGTTCTGAAACAACATGTGGCCTTCAACAGACCTGCAGGCTGCTTTCAGCTCACAGGACGATGGATTCATGTTGATGAACCGCAGAGTCAACAGAACAGTCAACGAAGCAGCTTTCTATTAAATACTAGTCTAGTAGTATGAAAGACACACACACACACACACACACACACACACACACACACACACACACACACACACACACACACACACACACACACACACACACACACACACACACACACACACACACACACACACACACACACACACACACACAATCTCCCCAGGCTTATTCGGGGCGGAGATAAGAATCCCTTTGACATTCCCTTTAATCAGCCTTTGCACATATGGTGCAAACTAATTTCATGTTTCAAATGTTCAATATTATTAGGAGTTATGCAAGGGATTAATGTCATTTGAGGCCCATTAACTGCAGTTGCATTTATAACCCCGCTACCCTATTCAAAATGTTTTATTTTGCCCCCTAATTAATAAGCATAAGCTCATTACGAAGAGATGCACAGTGTATTATTAGTTAAATAATCAAATGCATTAACGTCTAAATGCATGTTCAGTGTACAGAACCAGCACAGCTACTATACATCAATAGGTTTTCATATAATTACAATTACAAACATGTATTTATTTATATATTGCATTGTATAAATCTGGTCAGACAAGATGTTGGAGACCTTTAAGCATCTTTTATTGTCGTTATGCAACACAAGGATGAACAGTCACATGTAGTTGTAGCCCGTTAGCTACACAACAACAACACGACAAACCAAACCACAGAAGAGCATTCCTGGAGGGATTTAATTCAGTTGATTCACTATTCATTAATAAGCAGAAGGACTCCAACCAGCAGCAACACAACTATCCTCTGGGCAGATCAACTGTGACTGTGTTTGAGCATCGTGATCATGATACAGTCACCAACTCAGCTCCTAGCTGTTCGCTTAGCTTCCATCACTCTTTGGTCCTGCAGGTCTGGCTGGGGGGTCTCCGGGGTGCTGGTGGTCTCCACCCTTCATACTTACAGGATGTCAACGTGAACTAAATCAGATGCAGATCCCTGCATTAATACAAAGCAAATAGGAAGACACCTTTGAAACATCTCGGGTGGAATGTCTTTGATATATGATGCAGATACAAACCTGAGTTACCTGTATGTGATGTACAAACGGGCTTTTATTCAGAATCCCTTAATGTTCAAGCCAGGTCTGTCTGGGTCTGGTCTGGCCAGCGAGCTGCTCTACCTCAACACGCTCTTCAACGCTCTTTATCCAATCAGATCTCACCTCTGTTTCTCTCTATGTTTCTCTCTCTTCTCTCTCTCCGCCAGTTAAACGCATGGTGACGTCCAGCGAGGGGGTTCTGTACTGTGATTCCTCACAGAGACAGCAAAGCACCGTGCACACACACTCCGGTACATTAGGTGGCGGTATCACCTAGTCAAGTTGGTTGAGATCCACCACTTGAACTTGTAGAAGAAGAAGCAGCTGCAGCTGCAGAGACCTCCTCTGTGGACTCTGTAACCCTTGGACCTGCTGTCCTCCAGCGCCGCGGCGCATCTCACCCTGCTTGGCCACGCGCGATGGAAACTGGAAAGCAGGTCTGCGCTAGCTAGCTGTTAGCTTGCGGTGCGCGCTGAACAGCATCCCGTCATGCGCGTATTCATGTATACTATATCAGACAGCAGGCCTAGGTAGAAAATACACACACACACACACACACACAGTAGTGGAAGTGAGATGCTGGCCCTATTTCTTTGGAGCATTTGGCAGGATAGTACACATTGCATCTTTAATCATGTATTTGTGCATCAGCCAATAACAGCAGGTACTGAATGTTCAACCAATCAGCTCACAGAGAGACAGCTGTGGGACCGCCCTTTATTGAGCTGGACAAAACCGAAGGGACTCTAGAAAATAGATATGTCTGGCATAGAGAAAGACTGCACTACATTTTCTTATTGTATACAGATTGATTAATATCATTTAGTTTTCAAAGACAAAAATAACCCTATACGCATGCACATCACATGTGTTCATGCTGGTAATGATTTAGAGAATTTCCCCGGGTGTTGTTAGGAGAGACTCTTCAGCTTCGATTATGTATCCTCTTTTATTCAATCATTGCATTGCTCTATCGCTGACATTTGGTCAATACTGCAATCTTCTGGTGATCAGAATATGCCAGACAGTGTGCTGCACAGAATCCCATTAGCCGGCCTTCAGATTGATGCACTAAAACAAGATATTAAATGAGAAACAACAATTTGATGACTATCTCCCAGTTTTTATTCTGGTCTTTGAAGGATATTGAGTAAACAGTTTATAAATCCTTAAACGTCTGGCACAGTTTGCTGTCCATATATTTAGGATTTATACATGAGATCTGCCCAGATACACCATCATATGTACAAAACGTTACTCACATATCAAACAACTGTGCAACATATTCTTTTTTTTAAATCACATCTATGAGAAAAAACTAAAGATCTTTAGCACTATTATTCATTTTGGTTTCTTTCATTTATTTGTTTGTTTCTTCTTTCTTTTATGTCTTTGGTTAAACACAAAAGAAAAATGTGTGTAGTATGAAATATGAAGACTGTGTGGACGAGCATCATGAAGCGTGAGGAAACTGATAACCTATAATGTAATACCTGTAGTAAAGTAATATGTCTGAGAAGGAGTCCTCCATAAATAAGGACCGGGCTGTGTTTCTACAGCAACCCAGAATGGACAAACCAAACCCTTTCATGTTTTTAGGTTTCCTGAAGGCCACCGTAGTTCTCCAGCTCTCGGGAACGTTAGCGTGAGCCGCAGAGGGCAACACTGTGGCATCTGACTTCTGTTGTTCCTGCAAGAACGTTTGCTGACCAGCGTTACCGCGACTTTGCACCCGGTGGCATGCTTTACCTCAGTCCTGGAAAGGGAGTAGAGGGGGAAGAGAATTCAACCGGTTGCTATATGCAGCCACACCTCTAAATGCTCCTACATCCTGCACACTGTCCCTTTAAGAGCCAGAAGTCCTCCAAAGGACAACACTCGGGTCCTGCTCTAAACCAAAGATTGAGTGATTTGTTATTGCATCATAATGAAACCCCATTGAGTCACATGACATTACGTGACTGCGTTTTAGGTTACTTATTTTAAGCCAACCTTTTGGTTACATAAACCTAGCTACCTCCGCTTCACAATGTTTACCCCCTTAACGGGGGAGGTTTCTGCCCTATCGGCAAAATATGACGAGGTAGGATGAGATCGCGTTGAGATGAGGATCGTAAATGGTTTTAACATCTAATATTATTGTTATTTAACATTTTGTGTCAACATATTCCATTTGCCATAACCTTTGTTGTGGACTGTAAACATCAACCGCTCAACAGAAGAGGCGTGATTCACATAGCTGGAGGAGTCGAAGAGCTAATGCTAAGACATGCAGAACCAACAGTGCTACGACGTTACATGTGAGAGTGTCCTATCGCTTAAAGACAGTGGCGGGCCGTGGATTTTCTCCCAACGCCTTCAGTGGATCAGCTGGAGTCTGCTTCTTCTCCATCTACAGTTTAAATAGTGGATCACAATTCAGGGTGCTACTGCTGTCTCTGTCACACGTACAGAACCCTCTAGCTGGCCGTCACCATGTGTTTTTACCGGCATAGAGAGAAACAGAGGTGAAATCTGATTGGATAAGAGCGTTAAGCAGCTGCCCGCAGACAGAAGCAGACAGACAAGGCAGGAGGAACAGACAAGACAGGAGCTGGTCAATGATAAAATAAGCTAATAGGGACAAATAATTATAATACATGTATTGTATTTGTGAAAAACAATTACATTATAAAATAGCTATAACTTTTAATTCTGTTTAGGCCAGCAGAGAAGGCTTAGCAGGCCCTGACAGCCACCACTGCCTAAAGGAAAGAAGCAACATGTCCTCCTGATCAGAGATTTGTCTACATCCCTGAGCAGCTCTGTTTTCTCTATGCTCTCATACACACATCATATTATTGACCTGCTATAAAGAGCGGACGCTCCTGATCCTCAGAGGAGACACATTGCTGGTTATTTTTTGACTTGCTCAATAATTAACTGCTCTCCGTCCTTTTTCTTTGGCTGTTGCATCACCTCATCTGTTGCTCTGGAGACAGAACGCATGTCTCCATAGATCGCCACAATGTGAATATTTAAAGGAAACAGCATGAATAAATCAATGCCCTACAACTGGATGTACTTATCAGCAGCCAGGGCCTGTGACAGACAACTGGATCAAACCCAAGCCGCCTCTGGTTTTGAAACATCCTACTTCACTAGGATTCAAATACTGTAAGTTTTGCAGAAATCCGGACCTCATGGTCTTTGGGAAACAGTCAAACAAACATCTACCATTTATATGCTGTTTTGTTAGCATTCAATCACCGTTGCTATACTTTCAGTACATGCTGAGCCTGGTCTTTTTAGTGATGAAAACATCACAAATATTCTCCTGTAGCTGCAGGGCTGCCTGGTCCTCAAATTGTAACAGTGAAATAGCACAAGAGGTCAGGCCTCTGCTGCAACTACTGTATATATTTAAGAGTATCAGTTGAGTGTTAGTTGATGGCAGTGTCATGGCAGCATCAAGCCAAGTCACAGAGAATCTAGCCTTAGACACAGAAACTAGGACCCAACCTACACAAGAGCCATCAGCCAATCGGCAGTGGAGAGTACAGGAAGCAGAATTATGCTAATGAGAAAACAAAAAAAGAAAATAAACCAACCTCCATGTTGGAAAGAGACAGAATGGAGGGCACAATGTCTGGCGTGAAAATCAAATCCCAAAGACAGTTTGTAGTGCGATGACCACATCGGGCTACTTCCTGGCTTCTGAGGCCGGACAGTCATGATTCACACGGCCACAAGAAGCCGCTTGTCAGGGAAACTGAACACGGGTTCTTTTAAGTTCTCATGGTAAAGTTTCCTGGTGGAAGTGACAGAGTTTTCCACCGTGAACTGAACGAGAAATTGCAACGAGTTCTACATTGTAGAACTCATTGTAATACATTCATCATCATCATTGAACCTTCACCGTCAGAGATGAAAAGTCAGAGGACCACCAAAGTGGTTACAGTTCATCTTCAGGGGGACATGGATGTGTGCAGTGAGACAGTCTCATGGTGGCTGTAGAGGAAAAGTTTGGGGATCACCAAAGTCCGTAGGATTCATCCTCTGGGAACCATGCATGTCTGTACAAAGCGTCATGGACATCCAATAGTTCTTCAGATATTTCAATCAGGGACCGAAGTCTTGGACCAGCAGAACGAAGAACTGACACCACTGACTGAGAGGTTTACAAAAATAATATGAAAATGTTCTCAAACAAAATCCAGTGTTTTGGGGTTCTGTTGGCTAGAACCATACTTGAACTGGAACAAAGGTATGTAGTGTTTTTTAAGCTTAGTTTGTCACATTTGGACTTGCACATCTATGTAAAATAAGTTGTTTATGTGTACATTACAATGCATGAAATATGATAATTAATAAGGGATATTATTATGAGGGATTTGTAATTGTATGCATATGAAGGTCACTTTATTACTGTGTAATGATGTTCATGTGTACATTGCAATGCTTAAGATAGATTATTGTTTATCAGGTCACAGAGTCACTAGTATGCTGAGGGTCACATGGACTCTGTACTGGAGAGTGCAGAGGTCATTTACACATAGAACGTGATTGGGGGTTTTACAAGGGAGCATTTGGTTTTAAGAACAAAGGGGACTGGACCACCTGTGGTCTGGGGAATCTCTACTGTTCTTATCAGGCACAGTGGGGGGAGGTAAAGAGAGTCTGTGGAAGGATGACTGAAAGCTGTAGTCTCATCAGTTGCAACATATAAAACTGAATAACAACTCCTTCTAGGTCAAATATTGCGTTAGTAAACACAGGAGGGCGGAGTGAGGACTTCAGGTACCGAAAAACATGAATGTTATGGAGCCATCTTCAAAACCTGTGCCAAGAGAGACTCCGCCCCTGTGGGACTTTTAGCCAATCGCATGCCGTAGAACTAACCAATGAGTGGCCTTAAGCTCTGTGAATGAGACCTATAACTAACTCGTGAGCAAGAAGAGCGGCCCTTTTAAATCCCCACGTGACTAGACAAGACCTGCGGTCTGGAGTTCGTTGAGGAAGGAGGGGCCCGATCGGGTTTGCATAAGCTGTTCTGTCATCATTCTTTTATTAAATAATTATTAGTTTAACTCTTTTTGGACTCCGGACCTTATTCCCCACACCACCTCCCAGGATCTGAACATATATTTTACAGGTATTTGAAGTTCTAGTCCAGGATTGCCTTACTGTAACCAGGGGTACACAATGTAACATGAATGATTACAGACCTCGATGACAACTTCAGACATGAAAATCCCTCACCTTTTGGCGAAATTCGCCGTTTTGAAACCAAAATAGGTGACCTACGTGGATCGTGTAGATCCGAAGAGTTTTTGTTTTTGGGAGGGGGGGTCAACTGTCCGCCGTTTCTGAGATTGGAGTGAGACACGGAAAAAAAAAACTGAGGTTGTGATCATCTTAGCAATAGAAGATCTTTAACATGTCGAGTCTTGGCAAATCAGCCTTAAGATGTCTACAGCGGCTTCATTTCATGTGTGGGTTCCATTATACTCTCAAAATGGCCAGAAAAAGAGAACTTTCATGTGAAACTCGCCAGTCTGTTCTTGTTCTTAGAGATGAAGGATATTCCATGCGAGAAATTGCTGAACATTTGTCTGGGCAACCCCAAACTTTTGAAACGGTAGTGTATGTGTGTGTATGTATATGTGTGTGTATATATATATATATATATATATATATATATATATATATATATATATATATACATATGTGTATATATGTATATATATGTATATGTACACTTGGGTATTGACAAAAGAATAATTAAAACCTATAATGATCATAGTTTGTCAGCTTCTCGACGAGTGACGCTTCGGCACTGACTCTCCCGTCACTAACCCTCCCCCCCCCCCCCGCCCCGCTGGTGTCACCCTTTTCACCGCTCATGAGTTTGCAGGTCTGACTGTAAATGTTAGACCCAGTGACAGGCTGGCATGAAATGGCTTGCATAATACTTAGTAAGCAGGCCATAATAATTTTTGACTCATGGCTGAAGTTAAGTTTCTCCAGCTCTCCCAGGTTGGCAAAAAAAGCATCTCAAAATGCATCAGACTGATGCTTTAAAATATAGAATATTTACATTTTTCTTATAGGGGAGCATGCCCCCGGACGCCCCTAGAGGGGTAATAGCCTTCTCACCTTTTTCACCCCTGACCCGTTTTCATGCTTGAACTTGGTTTTTAAAAATAATTATGTTATTTTCTTAAATTAAATGAAGAAATAACTTATTCATGGTAAAACTATCATATATCCTATCTTTAATATTGATAGGGTCGCAGCCAGACAAGCACAACAGTTGTATACAGACAATAAAATGCAATCAAAGTCATATAAAAGAGAGAGCAAAAGTAGAAATTTCCAAACATACAGTATATGTGCCTCTTCGCTGTCTATGTTGATATAATAATGACGGGACCTTGGCCTCCGCCGGTATTGCCTTCCTCACAATCCCATAGTATCAATTGAGTCAATCAGAGCTTATCCAAAGGCTGGGGTAGGACACCGGGACCTTATTTCCAGATAGAGGCTTGGCATTATCATTCATATTAAACAATAACCCAATGGCACTTATTTTCAGAGAACAATATCAGTGGTCAATCAATAATGCATCCAAGGTTCAATTTGAAATTGATATTCTGCTTGCAGTTAATATCGTGTGGCTGCTCAGCTACAGCTCTGTGTCTATGAAGGAATTACCTGGCTAAATAATCAAAGGCTATAGTGTGAGTGCTGCTACACAGCAGATATTTATCTCCTGGGAGGACGGCTTAATATCGCCGGAAACATTAATATAAGAGGAGGATAAGCAAATACTCGCGCAGATAAGATGACTGCTATCAAGCAGCTAAACGATTTCCGACTACCACATGTCAATAATGGGAAAGCTTATGCATTTGTAAAAGTTCTGCTTTATTGACGATTTACATAGAAATTGCCTTATTTTAGACTAAATAAGGACTTCTTTCATTCTCTCATTATAGCTCTTTATCCGAGTTCTGGGATGGGATACGGCATTGATTGAGCGTGTTCCTGTGCTGGTGCACCGCACAGATGGAGCAATTTTCATCACTTAAGAATGGCCTTCCCATTCTTTTGTTGCTTATGATAGGGGGTAAGAAACACGAGTACTCAAGTGCAAGACTTCAGTTCAGTTCAGTTCATGGGACCGTACACTCTTCCTCTCTGGACTCTAGTCACCGCCCAGTGGTTTAAACTCCCCTGGAGTTGGCAGGTGGTAGCATGGGTTGTCCAGAAGGATTGCTGGATCATTCCCCAGTTTTCCTGTCAACATTTCTTCAAGCGTTGTGTGTAGGCTTGGGGAAGATGTTCTGTCAGGGTGGGTTCTCATGCAAAGGTCTGGTTCCTGAACCGAACCAATTGGCTTTTAGGACCAACGAGTTCTGAGGGCTTCTCCAAGCCGGACCGACCTCTGTAGGTAATACTACTTTGACTACGGACCAAAGGATCCCTTTAAACATGTTTTTGACGCCTGCTCAATTTGTAAAAAAGCCTTTTCGGTCCCAGATCCGGTATCGTGATGCGGTCCATCACAACCCTGTGAGGTACATGAATGGAATACTCTGAGGCAGAGTTGTGTTCTCCGTGTAAACAGTGAGGCTGACGACATGCATGAAATACAGCTGCCTCCACAGACGCCCACTAACGGTTATTGATGAAAATATGATGGTGGATTGTGCTCTCCCTCTGTTGCAAAGCGGTAGCATACAAAGACCATAAGAATAATTATCATTTCAGGAGAACAAATATTACCCCTAGGGCTCCAATTATTTTCATGCATTTGCTCCCTCTGTGCCTGACTAGATTCTTTTTTTAATATATAAATAACATGTTTTGCTTCCACCCTGTGTGTAGAATGGAGCTGCGGTACGGACAGGATACAGTCACTATAGACTTCAGGCCATGAAGCAGACAGGAAGTGAAGCCACTGGTTGGACTGGTCTGGACAGATAAGGCTGCATACTCTCACCCCTTTATGAAAGTTCACATTGCAGGTATCTATGCTTTTGATTAGCATATTATGACATCAGATCCTCAGTCAATGATTACAGCTGTGCCAGATGTCTCACTGTAGTTCCAGTGTCACGGTATCCAGCTGGAGAAGCCAGTTGCCATATCAACGTGTGACTAGTAAATGAAATATGTTTGCTCACACCAACAGAAACAAAATAAAAACCTACAAAAGAAAAGTCTAGAACCCCAAATCAATAAGTGCGCCCCCTGCTGTACATGATGACAGTACACCTTAGCGTAGTCATGTCTCCATTGAGGCCGTGGAGACGTAACTCTATGCTAAGGCTAAGGAGACGCATCACGGGGTCGGATCCTTTAGATCCTCCACATTTTCAATTGATGAGTTCTTTCAGCCTCTTAAGGATGCACAGATCAAAAGAATCAAAGCGTTTATATGAAAGTTGTGGCTCTTGTCATGTGGAGTCCATGGCTCTCTGCTAACTGTGTATCTGCTCTTTACTGACACAAACAAGGACTCCTCTTCCTCTGCACCGTGATGAAGGCTCTGCTGCTTTTCCTAACCTGGCAGGCACCAAAATAAAAGTGACCTTTCCTTTTACTTCTCACTCCTTTTCGCGATGTCAATGGGCTCGTAGTCCAAATGACTACTTCGTAATCAATACATGTTTTGACAGCCTAATTTCTAGTAATATTTCTACTGGTTTAAATAAACAACTTGATAGTTTCCCATGTTTGCAGAAAGAGTTTTGCGCGTAAGGAATAAATACTGTAGACACAGATTTGGGTTATCGTGTCACGTGAAGCACGGCTGATGACTTGGAGACAAACAGGAACCACCTTCTGACAACTAGAACCTCAAATACCGCAGCTCAGTTAGCGCCATTAGCTTCTAACCACATGTCAATACACGCTGGATACATGCAAACTCTTCAAACAAACGCTGTCTTCACAGGCAGTTATGTTTGAAGATGAGAGCTCTTAGTTAGGGAGAGGTTAACGTGGCTTTTCATTCATCATTGGTTTCAGACAGAGGTCTCCTGGGTAAAACTCCTCTGTCCTGCACTCAACTAAAGAACCAGCCGGTCTGTACACTGTATCATTTACAGGAACTGTTTTTTTTCCGTGTGCAACATTTCATTCAATCGTCTAATTTAATGTGGTATTATATGTCGTACAATGAGATTTCATTTTCCCTTCTTATCCCCGTAACTACACCGTACATTTTAGGCCATATTTATGCTGCAACAGCTAAATCAGCAATTGACCCATTTAATGGGAAATGACCGACTGCGGCGCAGAAGGCTGGAGCCAACTTCTGCTCCATGATGACGGTATCATCAAAGACCGAGTAAAGTTTATTCCAACTAATTGGCAGCAACATAAAGGGAGATTGAGCAGCATTGGAAGACAGAAAAAAAAGACCAAATCTTTTTTTTAAATTCATCTAACTGCTTTCTCTCATACGGCAAAAACAAAGCATTTGCTCGTTAATGATGAAAGAGCGCCATAACTCCCATGTTGACTGACGATCACTGAGATGTATGACACCTCTCAACTTGTCATAGAGGAGTTATTTGTACTCTGCTGCGATCCATTCTGTGAGGAAAGACCAGATGTCCCGTCTTAATTAGGCCGGCAGTGATGTTTTTAATGACTTCTAGCCCATTACAGGCAGCGCAAGAGTTTCAGATCTTCCTCCTGTCACTCCTGTGGGCCTGCTGCTCTTTGTCTCAGGCTCCAGCGCGAGGTTTGACACATTTAAATCCTCCAAAGACAGTCAGAAAGAACATGCACTGTGTGTGTGTGTGTGTGTGTGTGTGTGTGTGTGTGTGTGTGTGTGTGTGTGTGTGTGTGTGTGTGTGTGTGTGTAGGCACGCTAAAATGAGAGCCGCAGACAAAGAGTTGAATCTGTTGTCGAAGAACGAGACCAACTTTCCCTAATGTGTTCTATGTTGTTCGTTTATCATGCGCACTTCATTTATGGGACTGTGGGCACGTATTGTAAAATATATTTAATTCATGGTATATAAAGTTGAAAAACTAGGCCATCATAGTTGATGCAGGATCTGCTGTGTGTGCTCCTTAAATAATAGTGCAAAGGAAGGAAAAAAGCCTCCCTCCAAGGATCCGTGTAGTTCTCTCTAAGGTTTTGAGTCAGACAACACCTTCTTCCCTCCCCTTTGCTTCAGTCTCTTTCTTCTGTTTGCTTATTCTGGAGTTGCACTCCTCGGCTTTTTTTTTTCTCCTCTTCTTTTTTATTTTACTTTTCTCGGCAGCCGAGGCACCATAACATTTTCAGGGATGTCTTCCCTCTCGTTCATCTCAACTAGATCACGGCTCAAATTGTGCTCACAATGAAAAAGCATCGGAAAAGGCGGCAGAGTTTTGAGCTGAAGATCAAATATGAATATAATATATTTGCAGCGCGTTGCTGCCCTGTGATGTGTCAATGAGCATCTGCAGAGGAGGCTGAGGTGAGCCGGCCTTTCTGCACATTAATACCACCTCAAGGTAAAGATAGAAGTAAGTTTCTGAACAAATGTTATTGCTTGCTGTAATGAGGGTATAAAATGTTATTAATATTTTAGAACAAGCCCTATTTTTCATTTCTGAAACCCACTGTGGGGCTCCTTTTCAAAGGGTTTCAGTCAAAACCCAATGGGAGATTCAATTGACTTTAATCTTGCATTCGTTTGAAAATTTGAGCCCATTAGTTAACTTTGCCTTCTCTGTGCAGTTTTTCATTGCATTTCAATGAAGCCGCTTTCCCGTGGTGTTAAAACACTAATAGTTGCTTCAAATAGCAAATGAGAGAGAATAAGAGAGGAAGGGAGAAGAGAGGAGGAGACGGTTAGGACCGCCAAACATATTATTGTGAAACATCTATATTTTCAATTTGAACATTCCATATATTTGACCTTGCTGTGAGGTACAGTCATCAGGTATTGATGTGCTGAGTGAATCCTGTGCAGATTGAGACACAGCATCAGGTATGCTGTGCACCTGTCATGCTGCCGCGTCCACGCAGCCGGCTAATTGGTGCAACGCATTGTGGCTGCAGCGATGAGGTCACAGCGGCCCAAATGAAATAAAGGAATAAGGGTGGGACCTGAATTATTCTCTTTGATGTCTGTCGGACCTCGGAAGTGAGACTCTCTAATTGCCGCGGCTCAGTAGCGTAGCCCTCCTCTCTCTCTTTCTGGACAGTGTTCACATGTCTCTCTCTCTCTCTCTCTCTCTCACCTGCTGCCACTGCACTCGGCCCAACTCCGGAGGTTTCCTCACCTAAGGCTAGCTCATCTCCACTCAGTATGATGGATGTGAATGCAATTCATACAATATATCCCCTTTAGACTTTAAGTTCAGAGCATCTCGGAAATTGCCTTTTTTTGGATTCATGAGCGAGGGCATTGAAAACCTCCCAGCAGTGCTTTCACCAAACATTTTTCAAAAGGTGTTTGTGTCACCAAGCTCATCTGGCGCTCCGCTCAGCAGCCTTCAACCAGCAGCCACAAAGCACGGCCCCGTCTGTCCGCCGCCTTTAACCAAATGTCATTACGCCTTTTCATCGCAGGCTAAACAGCTATCGCATTCACCCAAGAATCCCCATTAATGAAAAGTAGGTCAAGTGCAGAGTTCCAAAAAGGAACGCCAAAATCTCCCAGCCTGCACGGCCCGACCGCCAGCCCGACCCCGTGGAGAAGAAGAGCGTGCGGAGAAGGAAGTCTCTCCAGCGATTTGTCCCGCCTCTCAGCGGCTCTGGCTCACGTTAAATGTATGTACACATCAAAGGAAATGATGAGGACGGCTATTTCCAAAGCTCTCTGCGTTGTTAGATTACTTAATGCCTCTCCTGCTGGTGGTGAAGGCTGCGTCAAATTAAAATGAGTCAACAGATCTTATAGAAAGTATCTGGTGGATGTTACAGAACGGGCCCGGTGTCCTTGTGGGTCCCTGCTAGCTCGGTGCGGTCCCTCATCAAATGAAAGCTGCTGTTGTTGTTTCTGCTGCTTCTGTTTAATCAAGCAGCCCATCCCCCTCCCGGCATCATCACACGCTACTGACACAATGCCTGACTAATCCTACGCCCAGCTTTGGGATATGGCACCCACACAGTCAAATGAGCAAACAAAGACGCTTAAGTCCTCCATACTGGATTAAGGCGGTATAGGAATAATGGCGGGCCATAGATACTCAGTGAGCTAACCCCACCACACCAAGCCAAGTGTCTCAGACTGTCTGAGCCCAGCCTAGCTGAGCCCATCTGTCAGGACCTGGTCCTGGACCTGGTCCTGGACCTGTGACGACATACCGTGGTTACTTTGACCATCATCGGTATCCACTTGGGACAGCCGATGACGATAGACCCGACGTCCACAGGAACTCTTCACCGCTTTTCTTTTCGGTAAGAACTCGTCAGGTTTTGTGTCAAATGATTGTAAACCCGATGTGCTCTTTTAAATTAAATCCCCTATTAGCTTATGTTCCCATTGCCCAGCTCCTGTGTTGCTCTGTTGTCTGCCTTATCTCCAGCCTTCAGCCTTCATTCTGCTGTGTGGCACACTGCTTGTTAAGGGTCTTCTCATCCAATCACATTTCACCTCTGTTTCTCTATGCAATCGAGAGCTGGTTAAACTATATGGAGAGGCCTGCTAGCATGAATGAATGCAACCAGCGGGCGCGCCGCGCCGTCAGCTGTATAGCAGGCGTACTTGTACAATCCACGGCCCGCCACTGCTAAAATGTTGAACTGTTCCAACAGAATTGACCGAGAGGAAGAAAGAACCTCCGGTACTAAAAAAAGGAAGTGCCAGAATCTGCAGTTCCTCAAATGTCCACTTGAGTCAATCCCTAAACTTACATGTGAAAATGTCAAACTTTACAGCAGAAATAAATAGGTTTACATCCAGGTTTCTTAATAGCTAATAGCAAATCTCCCTGTACACTAGGAGAATTCTGAAATAATACATGGCAGTGCCACGCCCTCAAAGCTCACCAGCTGCCAGCCACTGGCCTCAGCAGCCAATCAGTGGGTGTTTACCAGACGAGCAAATCAGGCATCTTATCACCGGCTATACTGTAGATCCAATCAAATGGTGACGACCCCGTTCCCTCTACTGTTAACACAAAGACGTGCTCCTGCGTCCTCACAATGACATCACAGCTATTCCACATGCACATGCTGCTTGGCAGCCATGGCAGCCGGTATGTGGGATGGAGGATGAACCGTCTGGTGAGCAGTTGTGTAATGAAAGATGGTGAGCATCCAGCACAACAAAGTGTGGACTCCCCGATAGATTACGGAGCAGGTGGGATTTAATACTGGACTGTTCAAAGGAGGTGCTCCGGAGGGGTGTGCATATTCCTAACAGCATATGTGCCGGTGTGTGCGCTGCTTTGTGCTCTGCGTGTGTGTGTTTAGAAGCAGTATTTCTGTTGGTGTGTGTAGAGGTGTGTGTATCTGTGTGTCCACGAGTGTTTAAAGGCTGGTCATTGGACCCGAGGGAAAGAGAAATGAAGGAAAAGGCACAGGGCAAAGTTCTGTATCGAACCCGGGCCATCTACCACGATCCTGCTGCATCCAATTCCAGCAGCGACGCTTCCTGTTAAACCCCATCAAACAGACACACGCGGCACAAAGGAAAACCTCATCTCCACGGGAAACTAATCCGCCGGTGTGCGCTGTAAGCCTGTCAGGTTTTTTTTTTTTTTATTGAAAGAAGTCATCACTCATTTCGCCAAAGATTAAAAGTATGGCTAAATTGAGAAAATCCGCTTAGGAAATTCTGAATTTAAATAGTGAGTTGGAGGGGCAGCGAGGACGTGTGGGGCGCTCAGACAGGTATGGGAGGTGAGATAAATTGAAAATATACATATTTTGTTTTTGTAGTTGGATTTCCCATAACCATCAGACTGTTTTTCATTTTGAGTGAACGCAGAGGCTGCAGCAGGAGGCCCCCCACCGGCAGGCTCCCGATTGGAGATTCCAGCTGCAGAGACAGCGAGTGAAATGACTTCCTGTGACTTTAATTGCCTTGCTGTTGGCAACAAGGTGTTTCAGCTGCAGGGGGGTAGGGGGGGGGGGGGGCTTAGTTTTGTCATGGAGAGCCAGTCGGCGGGGGCGTGTCCAGGGAGTGGCCTGTGCCAAACCTGACCGGCCTCTATGATTGGCTATCTGGAGACGCTACTGTAATAACATCCACCTGGATTCAGTGGAAGGGTTTTCGACAGCTCATCCACCTGTTTCTAACCACGCGGACGCGGCTTGAAGAAGAAAATGAAGAACTTTGAGGAGGATGTGAGTAAAAAACACGTAAACCAGTTCAACGGATCCAAAAGCAGCTCATGCTGCGACAGTCCTCGTGGAAAATAACGGAGCTTTAAAATGAACAGCTTTGTGGTCTAGCACCAATAACATTCAGTATGTTTTGTAAAGATTCACAAGCTTGGAACGAAGAAGCCGGCATACTGAGGTGATGCTCCAGGTGTTCTTCTCACATCCCATCATTACTTTCATTGAGGGCAATGACTGGAATGTTCATGTACAGTACACAACTGGTGTTATCTCTTTGGCTTTGCCTCGCATGGCTGAAGAAAGCCTCAAAGCGTGTGTGACCTAAATAGTGTTCTTATATTTTAATAAAATCTACGAAATCAAATGAATGAAAATACTACAAGTAAATACAAGTCTCTTTTTTCTTCGAGCTGCTTTCCAACGGACTGATATCACTCGTCTACGAGAGATTTCATGCGCTGGCCAGAGCGCCTGTGCTAGGTGATAATTATGTCAGCTCCCAGACCAAATGATGTATTATTTATTTTGCAGTAACTCGCTGATCCCTCTCCCTGTAACTGCTGGCTGAGATGTGTGCCCCTGGAGTGGTCATTAATCTGATATCTGGCCGGCCCGGGCGCAGCCCCTATGATCCTGACCCAATCTCAGATCCTAATCCAAGGAGGAAGAGGGCTGCGGGCCAGGATTTGGAGGCCCCGGCTATCTCTCTCTTTATAATTGATAGGTTTTAGGCGATTATACGCTTCACGTGATTACGATCTATAACGACGTATTGATTGGACTGTAGTGGGATCCAACCGGCTGCTTTTCACGCCAGAGACACCTACACCTCCTCTGCACCGGCCGGGATGCTGCTGGACATTTTGGTTTGGAGCTATTTTGGACTTTGACATAAGGAAGACAGGCAGATACTGTGTGTGAAACACACACATACACACACACACACACGCAATATACACACACACACACACGCAATACACACACACACACACACACACACACGCAATACACACACACACACACGCAATAAACACACACACACACGCAATACACACACACACACACACGCAATATACACACACACACACACGCAATACACACACACACACAATACACACACACACACACACACACACACACACACACACAGAAAAGCTTGCACACTTACACAAAGATATTTTCTTGAACAAGGGTAGAACATTAAGTGGCCTTGTGTTCTCCGTAGTATTTGGGCGGGTCGGTATCTTCCAGCTCTGATCATAATGGAGGTTTCTTGACCAGATAGATTGGTTATTATATATATTATATTATGTCATTATTACTGTAAGGAAGAAGGAAAGAAGGTTATCATGTGGAGGCAACACTGCAGCTGTCAGTAACACATCCAGCGTCTGAAGCTAACATTACTATTGTGTGTCTCTACTTGTTCTTCTTCAAGGTCATCATATGTGTTCGTGTCTTGGAGCAACCAGCAACCAGCAACCAGCAACCATTCACAGGCTTCAACAGAACCTCAATGGCAATATTTAAACAGGTTGCTGGTCTTTGATTGAACCGACTGCTTTGAAGTAGAATCGTTGAACCTAGACTGTTCTCAGTTGCTTGATTTTCTTTCGAACCTTTAAAATAAATGCACCATGATTAAGTATGAAGTCGTTTGCTGGCGGGAGGAGAGCTGCAAGATAATTTGTATGTTTTAAACTTCGCGCAGCAGCCACAGTGAATCTGAGCGTGTTCGTTAGCGTGTTAGCAGAGCAGCATTAGCAACAACAGTTGTGTGTGTGTGTGTGTGTGTGTGTGTGTGTGTGTGTGTTTCTGCTATGACAGGGTTTACAAGCACACAACTTCTGCATGTCACCATCTCAAGAAGGGACAGACGTTGGTTTGGCTCATCTTTTAATCTTCATTTCAGACCTCCGTTCAGGCTAAAATGGTGTTTTCCTCAGAAATATAAACAAAGCTTTTTTGGGTATTCTCCAGAATTAAACAAATTGTAAAACTCTTTGTGTTTGTGTGTCTTTGTGTTTGACTTTGTCCATCGATAACAAAGCGTTTCCAAGATGCTGATGGAAGCGGCCCAGAGAGGCTGTGTGCCAGTACAGGTGAAACAGACTTCCTGCCCCACATTTTAAAATGAGGATTTTATCTCAAAATTATTGAGTCACTATTTCATACTTCAGTTGTCTAACAAGAGAAACAGAAAAACATGATCCAACGTGTGGATGTGTCTGTAAAAAGAAAGCATGAGGATGACAGCGAGCAGGCGGGACTGTGTCTGTCTCCAAAGGCTGTGGCAGTGAACCGGCTCCTCATGCAGCGTCCGTAGCTATGCATACCAAAATACATGTGTACATTAGATATCCACAAAATATCAAAATCATGATTTATAGTATAAAAAATCGCAAGACCCACAAAACCGGTCCTCCAGCTAGGGGCCGTTGTTTGTACCCCGTCAACGTGCATTTATTTGTCACGTAACTTCAGGACTTATGTGAAGTCGAAATAAAAGACATATACCTGTATTATTATTATTATTATTATCGATGTAGCGTCCTTCAACAGAAGGTAACCTCGGCCCCAGAGACACAGAGGTGTGAAGGTTGGCCTGTGGAGGAGCAACGAGAGATACGTCATTATGATAAGTGATAACCGTGCTCTCTGGTCTGGATCACAGCCCTGAGCTCTGAAACATGACGGCAGCTGAGAGAGGAAGCAGACAGCAGGATCTCCATGACATCTGTGGATAGATGTACGACACGACGATGACAAACCAGACTTTCATCTGTTTCAGCATCTTCTTTCTCCTCTTCTCCGCTCTTCTTTGACCTCTAGGTCACGCTGAGACAGATCAGCCCGCTGACGGTCTTCACACTACGTTCCAATACAACGGAACGGATTCGTCTATTCCGCCTCTTCCTGTGTGGAAGCGTCAACACGGGACTTCGCCCAGGAGACTGTTTGTGTCCTGGGTGAACGCAGACGTCGACACGGAATTATTTAAATTTAGGTTTGTAACTTTAAAAACATAACAAATGTACTGAAGTAGCTGAAGTCATTTTTTCGTCTTTTTGTTTTGATTCTATTTACAACGTTAATCACATTTTTCAAACTGTGACCGGAACGTTGTCGGTGAAAACATTTCCTCAAAGCGTGTTTGCGAATGCAGTTTCGCTGAACGTGAACTCCATTTTGTTGGCGACAGGTTTGGAATACATCACAGCATTAGATGTTCACCTGGTTCACACGTATGCAGCCCTGTTAAATAACTGTGAACTCTTTCCACAGTGAGTCTGTTAGTCAAACTGATTCCTATCCTGTATTGTTCAAAACAAGTCAGAAATGAATCTAAATGCTCTGATTAGCAGACAGCAGCATGGTAAACACTCGCTGACCTCAGCGTTGACCTTTCTCCTCCAGTGCAACAGATTGGAGGTCACTTTCTACACGTGCACTGACAGTACGTCAGTCACTTTTTGTATTATTATATTCACAAACACTGCAAATTAAACGTGGATCTTTTTTTTTTCAAGGAACCACATCTCTTCAACTCCCAAGGTCGGATCAACTTCATCACACGGCTTTGAAGCCATTCAAGTGTTTGTTATCGCAAATGTACCACTCAAGTCACAAGCATATCCAAATGTATTGTCCTTATGAGAATAGAATACCCCCTCTTCTACAGCACCTTTTATTAATGTCTGAAGAAAAAATGCATTTACAATAATTCCATACATACTGCATTGTTGTAAAGCACAAACATGACTGCGTGTTGTGTTCAGGGCCACTCTGCAGAGAGCAACAGCCCTGTGTCTGACTTCCCCTTCCCAGAATCCATCTGTTTCAGTGGCAAGCCATGCAGGGAGAAAGAGAGGGAATTAAAGAAAAGCAGACAGAAGCACTTCTAGCTCATTCCAGCATTATGGCACATTTCCATTTTTCGCCTCGGTCTTAATCTCCATTGAGTGACTGTCATCACCCTCCGGCAGTAATTAGGCATGGACTCTGGACAACAACAGACGAGCCGGTCTAGCTCGTCTTGAGAAGCAAATTACCTTTAGCTTATGGTAAGCAATATTCTGTGCCAGGCAACTTTTACTGCTGATTAGCAATTAGCCCAAACTAGCGGCAGCCGAAGCGCTAATGTTTAATTTGCTCCTCTAATGATATACGCCGTGCGGTGCAGGCGGGCGGGGATGGAAAAGGAGGCTTCGAGACGTATGGATTTCCACTTAATTCCTTTTCATTTACGACCTGACAGGCCCGCAGGTAGGAAAGGGAGGAAATTTCTTTGCGATTAGTAATGGCTGCTCCTCAAAGGGAAGGCAAGCAGACGAATGCTAAGAAGGCACACAAACGTACACACACACACACACACACACACACACACACACACACACCTACTGTCTCATTTCTGGGCCCTTCCCATCACATTCACTGGCTCAATTATTCACAGTGAAGTTTGAATAATAACGTAATTTTCTCTGAGAAAACAGAGTGATTACCGGGCGTCTCCTCCTCCTCAGAGCAGCAGTTGTTGTGAGTATGAGCTCATCACCTGCAGAGCGATTACAGAGGCCCTCTTGTAAATGGATGTGGCACGTCGTCGCTATGGTAACGTTGTGGCATTCAGGGCCTTCAGGGCGATCAGAGAGCAAATAAGGGACGTGACATCCGTAAACTTCTTGACGAGATGAAGAGGCAATAAATAAATAAAAAATAAAACAATAAAAATAAGAAATGCAATTTGTGATCTAGTGATATTTTGTGCAACTTCAACGTCAGTTGAAAGCAGCGTTGTGCCCGGTTAACGTGTGTGCCTACAGGGCCGTGCTCCTTCAGCTCGTTCAGCTCCTTTAGCTCTTTCAGCTCCTTTAGCTCTTTCAGCTCTTTCAGCTCCTTCAGCTCGTTCAGCTCGTTCAGCTCTTTCAGCTCTTTCAGCTCCTTTAGCTCTTTTAGCTCCTTCAGCTCCTTCAGCTCCTTCAGCTCTTTCAGCTCCTTCAGCTCGTTCAGCTCCTTCAGCTCATTCAGCTCCTTTAGCTCTTTTAGCTCCTTCAGCTCTTTCAGCTACTTTAGTTCTTTCAGCTCTTTCAGCTCCTTCAGCTTTTTCAGCTCCTTTAGCTCCTTCAGCTCTTTCAGCTCCTTCAGCTCTTTCAGCTCTTTCAGCTCGTTCAGCTCCTTCAGCTCTTTCAGCTCTTTCAGCTCCTTCAGCTCCTTCAGCTCCTTCAGCTCTTTCAGCTCCTTCAGCTCTTTCAGCTCTTTCTGCTCCTTCAGCTCTTTCAGCTCCTTCAGCTCTTTCAGCTACTTTAGTTCTTTCAGCTCTTTCAGCTCTTTCAGCTCCTTCAGCTCTTTCAGCTACTTTAGTTCTTTCAGCTCTTTCAGCTCCTTCAGCTCGTTCAGCTCCTTCAGCTCGTTCAGCTCCTTTAGCTCTTTTAGCTCCTTCAGCTCTTTCAGCTACTTTAGTTCTTTCAGCTCTTTCAGCTCCCTCAGCTCTTTCAGCTCCTTTAGCTCCTTCAGCTCTTTCAGCTCTTTCAGCTCCTTCAGCTCCTTCAGCTCTTTCAGCTCTTTCTGCTCCTTCAGCTCTTTCAGCTCCTTTAGCTCCTTCAGCTCTTTCAGCTACTTTAGTTCTTTCAGCTCTTTCAGCTCCTTCAGCTCGTTCAGCTCCTTTAGCTCGTTCAGCTCCTTTAGCTCTTTTAGCTCCTTCAGCTCTTTCAGCTACTTTAGTTCTTTCAGCTCTTTCAGCTCCTTCAGCTCTTTCAGCTCCTTTAGCTCCTTCAGCTCCTTCAGCTCTTTCAGCTCCTTCAGCTCCTTCAGTTCTTTCAGCTCTTTCAGCTCCTTCAGCTCTTTCAGCTCCTTTAGCTCCTTTAGCTCCTTCAGCTCTTTCAGCTCCTTCAGCTCCTTCAGCTCTTTCAGCTCGTTCAGCTCCTTCAGCTCCTTCAGCTCCTTCAGCTCTTTCAGCTCTATCAGCTCTTTCAGCTCCTTCAGCTCCTTCAGCTCTTTCAGCTCTTTCAGCTCCTTCAGCTCCTTTAGCTCTTTCAGCTCTTTCAGCTCGTTCAGTTCCTTCAGCTCTTTCAGCTCTTTCAGCTCTATCAGCTCTTTCAGCTCTTTCAGCTCCTTCAGCTCTTTCAGCTCCTTTAGCTCCTTCAGCTCTTTCAGCTCCTTTAGCTCCTTCAGCTCTTTCAGCTCCTTTAGCTCCTTCAGCTCTTTCAGTTCCTTTAGCTCCTTCAGCTCTTTCAGCTACTTTAGTTCTTTCAGCTCTTTCAGCTCCTTTAGCTCCTTCAGCTCTTTCAGCTACTTTAGTTCTTTCAGCTCTTTCAGCTCCTTCAGCTCTTTCAGCTACTTTAGTTCTTTCAGCTCTTTCAGCTCCTTTAGCTCCTTCAGCTCTTTCAGCTCCTTTAGCTCCTTCAGCTCTTTCAGCTCCTTTAGCTCCTTCAGCTCTTTCAGCTCCTTTAGCTCCTTCAGCTCTTTCAGCTACTTTAGTTCTTTCAGCTCTTTCAGCTCCTTTAGCTCCTTCAGCTCTTTCAGCTCTTTCAGCTCTTTCAGCTCGTTCAGCTCCTTCAACTCCTTCAGCTCTTTCAGCTCTTTCAGCTCCTTCAGCTCTTTCAGCTACTTTAGTTCTTTCAGCTCTTTCAGCTCCTTTAGCTCTTTCAGCTCTTTCAGCTCCTTTAGCTCCTTCAGCTCTTTCAGCTCTTTCAGCTCCTTCAGCTCCTTCAGCTCTTTCAGCTCTTTCAGCTCCTTCAGCTCCTTCAGCTCCTTCAGCTCCTTCAGCTCTTTCAGCTGTTTCAGCTCCTTCAGCTCCTTTAGCTCTTTCAGCTCTTTCTGCTCCTTCAGCTCTTTCAGCTCTTTCAGCTCCTTCAGCTCTTTCAGCTACTTTAGTTATTTCAGCTCTTTCAGCTCCTTTAGCTCCTTCAGCTCTTTCAGCTACTTTAGTTCTTTCAGCTCTTTCAGCTACTTTAGTTCTTTCAGCTCTTTCAGCTCCTTCAGCTCTTTCAGCTCCTTCAGCTCCTTCAGCTCTTTCAGCTCCTTCAGCTCTTTCAGCTCTATCAGCTCTTTCAGCTCCTTCAGCTCCTTCAGCTCTTTCAGCTCCTTCAGCTCTTTCAGCTCTATCAGCTCTTTCAGCTCCTTCAGCTCCTTCAGCTCTTTCAGCTCCTTCAGCTCCTTCAGCTCCTTCAGCTCTTTCAGCTCTATCAGCTCTTTCAGCTCCTTCAGCTCGTTCAGTTCCTTCAGCTCTTTCAGCTCTATCAGCTCCTTCAGCTCGTTCAGTTCCTTCAGCTCTTTCAGCTCTTTCAGCTCCTTCAGCTCTTTCAGCTCCTTTAGCTCCTTCAGCTCTTTCAGCTCCTTCAGCTCTTTCAGCTCCTTTAGCTCATTTAGCTCCTTCAGCTCCTTCAGCTCCTTTAGCTCCTTCAGCTCTTTCAGCTACTTTAGTTCTTTCAGCTCTTTCAGCTCATTTAGCTCCTTCAGCTCCTTCAGCTCCTTTAGCTCCTTCAGCTCTTTCAGCTACTTTAGTTCTTTCAGCTCTTTCAGCTCCTTTAGCTCCTTCAGCTCTTTCAGCTCTTTCAGCTCTTTCAGCTCGTTCAGCTCCTTCAGCTCTTTCAGCTCTTTCAGCTCCTTCAGCTCCTTCAGCTCTTTCAGCTCCTTCAGCTCTTTCAGCTCCTTCAGCTCTTTCAGCTCTTTCAGCTCCTTCAGCTCCTTCAGCTCCTTCAGCTCTTTCAGCTCTATCAGCTACTTTAGCTCTTTCAGCTCTTTCAGATCCTTCAGCTCTTTCAGCTCTTTCAGCTCTTTCAGCTCCTTCAGCTCTTTCAGCTCCTTTAGCTCATTCAGCTCGTTCAGCTCCTTCAGCTCCTTCAGCTCTTTCAGCTCCTTTAGCTCCTTCAGCTCGTTCAGCTCCTTTAGCTCTTTTAGCTCCTTCAGCTCTTTCAGCTACTTTAGTTCCTTCAGCTCTTTCAGCTCCTTCAGCTCCTTTAGCTCCTTCAGCTCGTTCAGCTCCTTCAGCTCTTTTAGCTCCTTCAGCTCTTTCAGCTACTTTAGTTCTTTCAGCTCTTTCAGCTCCTTCAGCTCCTTCAGCTCCTTTAGCTCCTTCAGCTCGTTCAGCTCCTTTAGCTCTTTTAGCTCCTTCAGCTCTTTCAGCTACTTTAGTTCCTTCAGCTCTTTCAGCTCCTTCAGCTCCTTTAGCTCCTTCAGCTCGTTCAGCTCCTTCAGCTCTTTTAGCTCCTTCAGCTCTTTCAGCTACTTTAGTTCTTTCAGCTCTTTCAGCTCCTTCAGCTCTTTCAGCTCCTTTAGCTCCTTCAGCTCGTTCAGCTCCTTTAGCTCTTTTAGCTCCTTCAGCTCTTTCAGCTACTTTAGTTCTTTCAGCTCTTTCAGCTCCTTCAGCTCTTTCAGCTCCTTCAGCTCTTTCAGCTCTTTCAGCTCCTTTAGCTCCTTCAGCTCCTTCAGCTCCTTCAGCTCTTTCAGCTCCTTCAGCTCTTTCAGCTACTTTAGTTATTTCAGCTCTTTCAGCTCCTTTAGCTCCTTCAGCTCTTTCAGCTACTTTAGTTCTTTCAGCTCTTTCAGCTCCTTCAGCTCTTTCAGCTCCTTCAGCTCCTTCAGCTCTTTCAGCTCCTTCAGCTCCTTCAGCTCTTTCAGCTCCTTCAGCTCTTTCAGCTCCTTCAGCTCCTTCAGCTCTTTCAGCTCCTTCAGCTCTTTCAGCTCTATCAGCTCTTTCAGCTCCTTCAGCTCCTTCAGCTCTTTCAGCTCCTTCAGCTCCTTCAGCTCCTTCAGCTCTTTCAGCTCTATCAGCTCTTTCAGCTCCTTCAGCTCGTTCAGTTCCTTCAGCTCTTTCAGCTCTATCAGCTCCTTCAGCTCGTTCAGTTCCTTCAGCTCTTTCAGCTCTTTCAGCTCCTTCAGCTCTTTCAGCTCCTTTAGCTCCTTCAGCTCTTTCAGCTCCTTCAGCTCTTTCAGCTCCTTTAGCTCATTTAGCTCCTTCAGCTCCTTCAGCTCCTTTAGCTCCTTCAGCTCTTTCAGCTACTTTAGTTCTTTCAGCTCTTTCAGCTCATTTAGCTCCTTCAGCTCCTTCAGCTCCTTTAGCTCCTTCAGCTCTTTCAGCTACTTTAGTTCTTTCAGCTCTTTCAGCTCCTTTAGCTCCTTCAGCTCTTTCAGCTCTTTCAGCTCTTTCAGCTCGTTCAGCTCCTTCAGCTCTTTCAGCTCTTTCAGCTCCTTCAGCTCCTTCAGCTCTTTCAGCTCCTTCAGCTCTTTCAGCTCCTTCAGCTCTTTCAGCTCTTTCAGCTCCTTCAGCTCCTTCAGCTCCTTCAGCTCCTTCAGCTCTTTCAGCTCTATCAGCTACTTTAGCTCTTTCAGCTCTTTCAGATCCTTCAGCTCTTTCAGCTCTTTCAGCTCTTTCAGCTCCTTCAGCTCTTTCAGCTCCTTTAGCTCATTCAGCTCGTTCAGCTCCTTCAGCTCCTTCAGCTCTTTCAGCTCCTTTAGCTCCTTCAGCTCGTTCAGCTCCTTTAGCTCTTTTAGCTCCTTCAGCTCTTTCAGCTACTTTAGTTCCTTCAGCTCTTTCAGCTCCTTCAGCTCCTTTAGCTCCTTCAGCTCGTTCAGCTCCTTCAGCTCTTTTAGCTCCTTCAGCTCTTTCAGCTACTTTAGTTCTTTCAGCTCTTTCAGCTCCTTCAGCTCTTTCAGCTCCTTTAGCTCCTTCAGCTCGTTCAGCTCCTTTAGCTCTTTTAGCTCCTTCAGCTCTTTCAGCTACTTTAGTTCCTTCAGCTCTTTCAGCTCCTTCAGCTCCTTTAGCTCCTTCAGCTCGTTCAGCTCCTTCAGCTCTTTTAGCTCCTTCAGCTCTTTCAGCTACTTTAGTTCTTTCAGCTCTTTCAGCTCCTTCAGCTCTTTCAGCTCCTTTAGCTCCTTCAGCTCGTTCAGCTCCTTTAGCTCTTTTAGCTCCTTCAGCTCTTTCAGCTACTTTAGTTCTTTCAGCTCTTTCAGCTCCTTCAGCTCTTTCAGCTCCTTCAGCTCTTTCAGCTCTTTCAGCTCCTTTAGCTCCTTCAGCTCCTTCAGCTCCTTCAGCTCTTTCAGCTCCTTCAGCTCCTTCAGCTCCTTCAGCTCCTTTAGCTCCTTCAGCTCGTTCAGCTCCTTCAGCTCTTTTAGCTCCTTCAGCTCTTTCAGCTACTTTAGTTCTTTCAGCTCTTTCAACTCTTTCAGCTGTTTCAGCTCCTTTAGCTCCTCCCCTTCTTTGCTGCAGACTCGCGTGTTGCGAACACAAGCGGCGTGTCAGAAGGAGGCTCCGCCCCGCAGCTCCCACAGGGCCCCGCAATCTGTGGCGGATTCCTGTTTAAACTAAAAAGGCGCTAGTGGGCCGGATTCGACAAATCAGGTGGACTCGACAAACCTCTGGTGGGCAGTGCCTGGAATAGGGGCTTGTTAAAAGGTGGGCGTCGTGGGAGTAGCCCCTCTCCCCCCGGGGTGAGGGACTCCTCCTCTCTAATGAAGTCGGAGGATGAGGCTCGTTATGTGCTGCTGACGGTTACTCGCTCACTCTCGCCCTCGTTTTCTCTTCCACTGGGTGCAGCGCAGTGTGGAACCAATCAAGTGAACCGGTCCAGCCTCTCTTCTCTTTCTAACTGCTCCGCGTTATGGATGCTTCAGAAGGGAAGATGTGACCCCGCAGAAGTTGAGACAAATGGAGGTAGCTGCTGCTGGAGAACATCCAGTGTGGACAGCTGTAGTGCTTAGATGCTGCGATAACAATAAGACGTGTCTAGTGGGTCATTAGAGCTCTAACAGGGACCATCACTCACTGTGGCCTCTGGGTTCTTTATTCCTAAACACAGACACACAACCGGCTCAGGTTCTTTTACTCAATGCAACAAATACACATTTCACAGAAAGATATCGAGAACATTGACATATTGTCCATGATTGTTTTAGACCATGGCTCTAGAGCCGGAATGACATACATCCTGATTACATCTGAGACATTTTGTGGAATATAAGTAACAATATATTTCAAAAATATTGCATAAAAACAACTGCAGTTTTTTCCCAGATCATTTTAATGTATTCATAGGCCCTGAACACCTGTTTTCTGAATCTGCTTCTTATGAGCGACAAAGTCACAAAGCTTCAATGTTTTATATAACTTTGCACAACTAATTTTATTCATTGTTTATTTTGTCTTTGTGTTATTCTCACAGGTTTATCTGTGGGCGGAGCTCAGTTGGAAAAAAGTGATGTCACAAACGTCTGACCACCAATGAGGATTTTTGCAAAATATTTGAATACAAATCTGAGGATTTGTATTCTCCTGTCAATCAAATCAGAATGTAGGAATGTTAAACGGCATCATTACATCATTGCATCAACATGTGTTTATCCAAACTCTAAAGCGTCTTTCACCAATATGTGTATTATAACAAAATATTAAATGACAATGTGAAAAATTAAAATATAATAATAATTACAATAATAATGATAATAACAATAAAATAATATATAAATATATGTTTTCATTACAGGCCTCTACCAAACAGTCAATTTACAGAGATGTCCATTTACAATACAATTACACCTGAGGCTCTCATTTCAATGAAAAGCCTTCAAATGCACTCAATGTATTTTGTTTTACCTTTAACTATTGTCTGTATCCCAAACACACACACACACACACACACACACACACACACACACACACACACACACACACACACACACACACACACACACCCGTGTGAGTGGTCTGTGATGCTGCATGTGTTGCAGCCTTCAGTCCAGAGTGGACATCATGTGGTGGAGGTGCATGATGGAGACCCACTGGCACCAGAACCACAGCTGCAGAAGTTAACTCAAATAGTGAAAGTGAAGAAAATAAACCCAGCTGTACATTTTCAAATGATAAGTAGAGAAGCACAGCTGTCCTCGCTGACCGTGTGCTCCACTCCCAGGTTACCTGCCTTTATATTTTCTATTCCCCTGCACACTCTGCAGAGGTACGGCTGTTGTATGTATGTTGCTGTTGTGAAAGTTCAAAAGCGAGGTAGATATATACTTCTCTCTTTCCTCGTTCAAAGTCCACAAACTCAACTTTTCTCCAACCTGTGCAGCGGGTTTGCCCCCACTCTGGGGAGAGGTAGCATGGAGGAGGAACAGGGAACTCTCACTCATCTCCTCATACAAAAACACAGAAGAAGACTGACAGCCAACTGGTTCAAAGCTCCCTCTCCTCTCTCCCTCTCCTCTGGTGCAGAATTTCAATGCTCCATTTTTCTTTTCTTTTTTTCCCCTCAAAGACAATGATTCTCCCTGTCAGCCCTTCAAAGCTCTGGCTGCTCATTGATGAATTAAGATAAACATCAGAACTTTGGCAACGCTGTGGCCTAAGAATTGCATTGCAAACACAAATACATTGTCTTTGTTCTGCCTTTAGAAAACATGCAGTATGAGTTTGCTGCACCGGAGCGAATGCATGCTCTTTACCAGCCTGCACGGTAACGCCGTGTCACCGGTGCACTCATCAAGACAACGCAACACGGAAACAGACACACAACATCGTGGTGGACCTGCACTGCACTTCTGGGCGTGCTGTGTATCAGCATGGACTTAGATGTGGAGCCTACTAGACATGCTAGCTCCTTATAGATGACATTGAAGGAGAACAATACAATGAGACTTAAATCTAACTGTCACATCCATAGTATAGACATTTGACCTCTGCAGTTCAACCACCCGAAGCCTTTTAAAGTGGCAATACACAACGTTTCATCTTTTCTTTCCAAGCGGTATGAATGTCAGGCGCCGTGGACACCAGAACCTTTTCCTCAGAGCGGACTAGCGACGCATTTAACAACTTATTCAGACCATCAAGCAAGATATTCAAATAAATATTTAATTCCCAGTGCTGCTGAGAGTAATAGTCCACGGCTCTTCTGCCATATACATTAACATAGCAGTCGGTCAAGTACTTTAACTTGTGATACTTGAAGTACATGCAGCTGGAGATGGTGCTTTTACTCCAGCGTCTGAGAAGTTCCCTTCACATCTGCTGCCCTGTGGCAAATGAATGTTACATTCTGCGTATGAGAGTTTTCTGATGGTCGCCATGGTTTGGTGAGGTTTAGACCCTGTCTACGCGTACACAGATTTTTTTTATGGATATTTTCCTCTATGTTTTGATCTCTCGTCCACTTGCAAATGGACTTTTAGGTCACAAAAACTAATATTTTTGAAAACGCCGTCGAAGGTGTAGATAAAAAAAAAACTTGACTACTTTACTAGATGCTTTGTATCTGTGTAGACGTGTAAAACAGAGAACTTGGGAAACCATGACGCCATTTCCCCATTTCTTGCATTCACATTTCCTTGGCAGGAAACTGTCCAGCCATCCTCCTCCTCCCTTTTGTTGTGCCTCACATAAGGACGTCACTGTGTTACCAGGTCTCAGCTGCTAGCGATGAGCGTATTATTATTGACACGGATGGGAATGATCCATAAAACTGACAAAATAAGAGTCCAGTTGTGAGAGCCTAGAGATCTGTTCTGATTACCTTTCTTCATTAATAATAGCATATTTAGTCATTATTATTGTACAGTTATTAGTTGTGTAGAAGAGGGAACGCTTTATTGAATGTGATGGAAGATACAGATGCAGTAGAGAGGAATGTTCTGCTAATTACTACGATTACCTTTATATTTCCTGCCGAATCAACCCACTAAATACCGACGCTTGTTCAGAGCTCCTCGGTGTCCGATGCCGTCCTAACCCTAACCCTAACCCTAACCAAGTACTTGTGTTGCCTTAAGTAAGTAAGTAAACCGATACGTTTCTTTTGAAAAGAGACACGCCCCAACTGCTGCCAGAGGGTTACCTGGCGTCAGTGGTTTGAACATCGGGCCGCTGACCAAGCATCGTCAGTTTGTTAATTGCAGTCACATTAAAAGTATTCTCTAGATGAGCTGTGATCAGTAGCAGAGGTGTCAAGTAACGAAGTACAAATACTTCGTTACCTTACTTAAGTAGAAATTTTGGGTATCTATACTTTACTGGAGCATTTATTTTTCAGACGACTTTTTACTTCTACTTCTTACATTTTCACGCAAATATCGGTACTTTCTACTCCCTACATTTTAAAAATAGCCTCGTTACTATTTCATTTTGGTTTGTTTTCACTCCGGCTCGTCATCGTTCAAAAACACACACAAAAAACCTCTCCGCCCCGTTGCCCACAGATACGTGCGCGCGCACAGGTGAGCGCTGAGCACATACACACACACAGGTGAGCACTGAGCACATACACACACAGGTGAGCACTGAGCACATACACACACAGGTGAGCACTGAGCACATACACACACAGGTGAGCACTGAGCACATACACCAGCGGACAGAGAGCGTCGAAAAATATGTCGCGTGAAAAGAAGACCGATATATCTGCGTTTTAAACGCTCCCAGGGTGAAGATGCAACAGCAGCTCTCATGTGAGGAGCAACCGAAGCTCTCCTTGCACCGGAGCAGCTCTCTGAACCCAGAGCGGCTCTCTGAACCCAGAGCGGCTCTCTGAACCCGGAGCGGCTCTCTGGACCCGGAGCGGCTCTCTGGACCCGGAGCGGCTCTCTGAACCCGGAGCGGCTCTCTGAACCCGGAGCGGCTCTCTGAACCCGGAGCGGCTCTCTGGACCCGGAGCGGCTCTCTGAACCCAGAGCAGCTCTCTGAACCCGGAGCAGCTCTCCTGCTCCAGGTGAAACGAGCCACGGTGCTCGTGTCTTCTACCAACAATGAGCTGCTGGCTTCACATGTTACAAAAGTACAAAGTCCACGGATATAAAACTAAGTGATTAATAAATACATGGACAAATGCCTGTACTTTCGGGTAAATGGTTACGGTACGCCGTTAACAGGTTAGCTTGCGCATGCGCGATTTGACGTGACGCCGTGAGCTCGTCTTTTCCTGCTGTTGCGTTTCTCAAAATAAAGAAACAGATTTATGCTCAATATTGAGCATGAATTGAGAGAGGCCGTATCAAATCTACAACCCCGTTTATAACACATGTGTGGAGGAAAGCAGGTCACTGCTCCACTAATACTGATACAACCTGATGGCTCACATATCTGCACTCATTCTGTTTTGTTTGGCAAAAAAATTAAAAGCTTATTGTTTTCCACAATGAGCTGTAGTACTAACTAAATATGAGTAATTTTTTGCACAGATAGAACTTACACAAAATATTGTCTGATGGGGCAATCTGATTTACTTGAAAGTGATTGCAATTTTATTTATTCTGTTATTTATAAAAGCACAGATGAGTCACACAATTATGTTATTTACAGAAAAAGTTTGAGAACCACAGCTTTAAGTGTTTGTGTCGGAGTCGCCGCCTATTTTGCACTATTACAATTCTTATAGGCAACTAGTTATCATGTCTTCCACTCCATGAAACGCATGTTAATGCTCAGTAGTACACATATGGTACTTTAATGTATTTGCATTGTAATAAAATGTGATCATTTTAAATGGGCATATATGCAGCTGAAACGGGTAGCCTAGTGCATCCCACATTTTTCAACATAACATTTTAAAACATTATAGTCATTATGGCCTTTATAAAATGATTGTTTTGGGGGAGGTGGGGTAGTGCACGATAGGCCCCTGATAGGCTTAAGAGTTTGTCCTTAATGGAAAAAAAAATCCCCTTACATTACTTTTACTTTTATTCTTTAAAGTAGTTTTTAAACCAGTACTTTTACTTAGTAAAAAGCTTGAGTTGATACTTCAACTTTTACAGAACTATTTTTAAACCCTAGTATCTATACTTCTACAAGAGTAATGAATGTGAATACTTTTGACACCTCTGATCAGTAGTCACACTTTTCTGAGTGCTGACCTCCTCATCACCTTCTCTGCTGCCCACCCAGAGCTGTGATGGACTTCAGGGTCACAGCTGAGGGCCAGCTTTGTTATCAGGCCTTAAACCCCATGGCTACACCGACAGGGACCCTGGCTAAGGGTCCTGGGCTCTCCACCGCACTGATAAGGAAAGGTCAGTGCGCTCCAGTCATCTTGCTGCCGGAGGCTGGAGAACATGTCTGACAGGCAGGACAGACACAGTGATACGCCTCCGTTATGAGAGTCTGACAGTGTCAGGTTCAATGTCAACGCATATGCCCGAAACATACACAGTATGGTACGGTATGATGAAAGTGCTATTAGAGTTTTAATAATCTCAGAAATGCACTTGATTTCACAAAGTGCTAAAACAAGCTGCTCCAGTCCTGATCAGTCAGACAACGCAGTGCTCTAGTCAAGACGTATCTGTTACGTTTCAAACAGTGTCAGCATCAGTACCAGTGTTGTGTCACACGACATAGTACTTCTAACCATATTTGGAGTGTGTAATACTGCACATTCACACTGGAAAAAGAGCAAAAGTGTCAAACTAACACTATTAACATTGTTGTATTGCTTGGCACTTATTGTTCAAAACTGACCTAAAAGTCACAATGATTTGACGACATTTGCAATAGAATCAGAACAGCTTGTTGCACGTGACACAAGGCTCGTGGCTCGGTGAATGGTGTGCTATCTGCTTTCTAACTACTAGGTTACCATCCTTTTGTGTTTGTGGTTTGAAAGGTTTCATGTAAAAATCATATTTATTTGGAAAGCTGAGAGGATCTTGCAGATCAACCCGATATGAATCTCTACAACGGAGATGATGAGAAAAAAAGTTAGCATAGAGCCTCAGGAGCCACATTTTGGAAAACTGCTTATAATCCATTATTTTTCATTATGTTGAATACGTTGGCAGGAAATATGACACACTCCCCAACACTGTGCAAACAATGTACAATGCAAATATCTGTTGCATTGCTTCTCCACCAGGAGTACCTAAACCTGGATTTAGTACCCTCTCCTGAGTGGTGCTTACATTTAGGTTCAAGAAATTGCTGAGCCTGGTACTCGTTCGGTGAAACAAAGACAGAAAGAGGAATAATGGTTACACCGGCCTGTCACCCAGGAGAACGCTGTTCATGTCAGGTGTGAAAGTCAAAGCTGACTTATTTTAACCTAAACCATGTTTTTTTTCTTGAATCTAACCAAAAGCAACTGAGACTGTTTCCCAATGTGCACCTACTGCTGGTATTTATAACGGTCATATACCGTCTGTTGTTGTAGAAGTCATTGGCAAACAACCTATTCTCTAATGTTATACTTCTACTATAATTGCTCTAACGAGAGCAAACATCATTGGGTTCACAAACAGAACAAAGTGTCACAGCCGTATGCTGGCTGGTGAATGTGTTGTGGTTGCTCGTACTGACGACAGCCATGTCCTTGTAAAAGCCTTTGATTTGACTCAAATCAATTTAAAATAGCTCCGCGTCTGTGTTTAGTGTCGACAGCAGCCCTTTACGGAAGAGAGCAACCAAGACACATTCAGCCGGAAATCACCAGTTAGAGCGATGAGCAGACGTAGAATCACTACGACGCTGCTGTGCTCCTCCACCGGCTCTCTGGCTGCACCTCCACTACAAAGCTAACGTGTATCCATCCATCTTTATACTGCAGAATTCCCTTGGAGGTGGAATCCAGAAGGGCTGGAACATTCATCAGACTCTGCAACGCAGAAACACGAATATGAGCAGAATGTCTTCACCAACAATCCAATCAAACGGCTTAATGGAAATAGTCTGATTAAGAATCAGATCAAAGGTCACAACATATAAGTCCATGTAAACACGATGGCAGCAGGGCTACCACTGGCCCTGTTCAGGTGCTTACTGGGTTTACACGCACGCACGCACACACACGCACACACACACACACACACACACACACACACACACACACACACACACCAATATTTGTTCCCATCCCTCCCCCACTCTCTGTGTTATTCCTGATTAACCGTAAACGAGCAAATATTTTCCCAGTGTTCGCCAGGTTAGATCCCCATTTAATTAAACTGGCTCATTATGTCGCTCTCTGATTAGTGGAGGGGAATCAATTATTCAATTCACAAACATGGGCCGCAGGAGCTGGAGGTGCACAACGAGCTGCTCATTTAATTCCAAGGACACTAATTAGCTACAAAGCAAGCAGTAACTTTCCTTCTCTTTTTTTCCCCTTCCTTCCCCTGCCTTCTTTTCCAATTACCGCACATGCAGGACACTTCAAGTTAGCGAGCAGAGGAGGAGGACTCCCAGGCCCGGCTGTGGGTGGTGTTTTAAGAAGGAAGCGTTGTGGGAACGGGGATGGGAGAGGGGTGTGGCGGGTCAATCTTTGCCTTATTTAGCAGGATTCTCCTCTAGTTAGCGAGGTCAAGGAGGAGAAGCAGGCAGGAGGGAGCTAATTTGCTGATATGTAGATCACGGAGCCTAAGCATTCAGGAAACCACCCCGGGGATTTGTTGATGTGTCGAGCCGGGGCCGCTTACTTTTGTTCTCGGCAATCAAACAGCGGGCAATTATCTGAATTATTGACAGCAGATTTCTCATTTCAACTGCAAATTAAGGCTATCAATAAAGCTTTCTGATGCAAAAGTGACTAATTAACCAACGGAGTGGATCTCTGAAGCCTTGATATAAATAAATAAAGAAAAACCTCCAGTCGGCTGCACGTTGTGGAAACACAGGGGAACTAATTAGTTTAATTATCAAAACAGCTAATTAAAATTACACAGTTGCCTAATTAGTTCTGTGCTTCTTGCTGTCTCCTTCTCTCCCTCTTTCTTTTTCTTAGTTGCCCTCTCACTCTTTAATTGACAGGTTGAAGTTAAATATAAAATAGGAGGAAAGAGAGCAGTGTGTGTGTGTGTGTGTGTGTGTGTGTTGTCTATGTATGTGTGCCTGGAAGGAAGCAGAGAGCACAAACAGCTCCTGCTGAATATCTCGCAGTGCAACAGAATACTAACAGCAGAATAGATGACTGTTGTACCTTTGGTGAGACGGTCCAGATCTTCCTCCATTAATCTGTGCCGAGGATCGCAGACGGGTGGGCCGGGTGAAGGGGGGAGACGGGCGGCCGGGTGAAGGGGGGAGACGGGCGGCCGGGGGAAGAGGGGAGACGGGCGGCCGGGTGAAGGGGGGAGACGGGCGGCCGGGGGAAGGGGGGAGACGGGCGGCCGGGGGAAGGGGGGAGACGGGCGGCCGGGGGAAGGGGGGAGACGGGCGGCCGGGGGAAGGGGGGAGACGGGCGGCCGGGGGAAGGGGGGAGACGGGCGGCCGGGGGAAGAGGGGTTGAACGTGGGGTCGGAGCCAAGAGCAGCCGAGGAGTCTGTAGAAAGAGACGAAACATGCGCCAACCAATCTGCTGCTGGGCGTGAACTGACATCATTTGGAAAACAAGCTGAATAATAATTATGTAATTTATTTGTTGCGACTATGTATATTTACTCAAGTATACTTACAGTTTAGTACACATTTGAGATACTTGTACTTTTCTTGGCTAATTTCATTTTGTGCTACTTTATACTGCTACTCCACTACATTTATCTGACGGCTTTAGTTACTTTTCAGGTTAAAATGTACTAGTATTTTAGAAAATGCAACACATTGTTAAAGCCGTGAACCTTTTTGGCTGGTTGACATAACGGCGCTGGAGGCACGTAGTGCTACGATTACAAACTGGCACAATGGAAACAATGCCACACCAAAAACTAAACCTCACATATTTCTGTGAGAGCACGTTGGCTTGGGCCCCTTGGGGCCTCTTGTCATGTGTCAGATAGAACCTCAGTATTGTTTTAGGCTCAAAGAAGTTAATCTCTCCAATATTTCACAAAACATTATTTCTTACCACATTATTCATCTTTATGATTCCCTGAATCACCTTGTGACTCTTTCAAAGGACCCGGCACTCCAGTTAGTGGATACCTAAATATGAATGAGGTTTTGCAAACGATGTCCTCTTCATCTAGTACCAACATTGCAATAGCAAATGCATTGAGAGACAATTATTTACATCAAAACCACACACATTCTAACTATTCTGGAGCTGAATGCTGTCGTTTTAAAGTTGATCAAACCTCGACTCGGCTCAAATGAGTATGTACAGTATGGAGTGGGAAGAAGGATTGGATGTTATTTAAGCCCAACACTACTAAATCATTTACAGCAGCACTGTCAGAGACATTTAGTAGTTGACAACTTGTTTCACTGGAACAAAACCAAACCCTCGAACCAAAATGCAAAATATCTGTAGCAGGGAAATATATATATAGTATTTAAACATCCAGCCTGCACATTATGCATCTAAACAACATGCGTTGTATCAAGAATAAAGGATGATTATTCTATGTTAATACAGAACACAACTCCATGCTAACAGCACTTTCACAGACATGCCAAACATGTACAAATATGTACTGCTATGCAGGACCCCTGTGATGAAGTTGATCCAGATCACTGTAGCATCCTCCCATCATGCAATGTGCTCTCACCCCTAATGGTTATATTTGGAGTTTGGGCAGAAGCCGTCAGTGCTCTGACTCTGTGAAGGTTTGAGTTCAGGGGAAGGAACGGCCGCGCTAACGTGGTAATGTTGTGAAATGGTGGCGGCTAACGAAACATGTGGTTAACGTTGTATTTTGTTGTATATTTGGTCAACAAGAAACAGATGCAGCTAACATTGCATTACACGTTATAGCTAACAGTAATGAGCTAACATTGCAACACGTGCGTAACCATTTTAAATGGTGGTAGCTAACGTAACATGTGGTTACCGCTGCAAAACTGTAAATGAGCCCGATAAGAGTCCACGTGATTAACATACTTTAAAATATATAATTAAGATGGCATTTCTTTTCAACTGAGCACCTATGACCCTCATTTGATATTAGACTCTGAGATTACATCAAATCCCATTTTCCAGCTGCTTCCTGCTACCCAGCATCTGGATATCTTCCAAGATTTTGATTGGATCAAATTTCGACTCAAAATGTAAGTACCGTGAATTCCAACAAATTTCAGTGACATCTTGAGGCCATCCAATCTGCTGGGCCTTCTGGATGTCGGGTATGGCTGTTCAACAAGCCCCAAAGAGAAGGAGACTGACCTAACCAACCGGTCACTGAGGTTTGGTTACTTACGGCCTGATCAGCCGACAGCAGGCTATCTGTCAGGTGCAATGTGCTCATCCCTCCAGCTAGAGAAGGTTCTCATCCGCAGCCTCCCAGCATGCAAATGGTCCAGGAACGAGCGGAGCCGACCCGGAGCCTTTTCGGCCAGGGGTATTTTTAGCCACACTAATCAGGGAGCTTATTATTTCTTGGGATCACAGGAACTTTGAACCGCAGACTCTCCTGGCCTAAAAGATTCATGAAGGAGAGGCTATCGGGGGACCTCCTCAAGGCTGGAGAGGTCAGAGGTGGGTGTTATCCCTACGGCAACCACAGAAAAAACAAATGATATGTGTTAAGGGTGCACTGCTTGTACATTTATTGTGTATGTTTAATGTAGCGTGTTGTGGGTGTAACTGATTTATAACATGGGGAAGGCGTATTGACATATACAGCCAGGTGGAGATTTATGGGATCGGTTATCTGCTCCAATTAAAAAAAGCTTAGCAGTGCAAAGTAACCAGAAAGTCTATTAATGTTGCACGGAAAAACATGCTTTTCAGTGTAATTGGTCATGCTAATAAGGATCCGAGGCACAAAACTGATGTTTTCGCTGTGAAGGCAGAGCTCTGCTTAAAATCTCTCTTGTAGGGATTAAAAAGTTTCCTTGGCATTGACGAACCTATTTGGATCAACGTTATTATATTAATAGATTAGAATTAATTCATCATGGATGTACTTGTAAATCTCTGGACCTTATTAGATTCTGAGTGTTTACGATGGGCCCCGGAAAAGAATGCCTTTTGTGTATAAAACGCAATCTAGCTGGGGCCAGCTGGTGAGGGAGGCGTGGAGTGAATTGCCTGCAAAGCGCTGTTCCATTTGAATTGTCAATGTGGTTCCTCCATTTGACTCATACAGAGAGCATTTTGGCTCAGATAGAGCAAAGACAGATTCCATCAGGTCCTTATCTGTTACACGTTGCATTGCTTGCAACTGGATTCAATAGGTACCAATAATGGTGTTATTTTTTAAACATTAGGATACCTGGGTTTTCTGCACTGGTCAGCAGTGGGTATACGAGTCTGAGAAAAGCATTTAGAACATGCCTGGCTTCCTTCCCCTCCCTGCTGTCCGATACCATGAATGGTGTATTATTCCTATCATTTTTCTGACTTTCTGGGGGAAAAAGTAATTTTATCTTGTAAAGCGATGTATTTTTTTCCGCAGCCCCCCTCCCCTCCTACTCCCTGTCCCTTGAGTGGTGTATATTGTTCTGGGATGAAGAAGTCTTCCAGCTGCATTGATACATCATCGCAGCCAACCACAATCACTGTCTGCAGACTGTCAGTAGAGACCAATTTAGGCCACATACCCTCTAACCATGACATTTAAGAAAAATTAATCCCACTCTAAGCCTTCGAAGAGAATTAACTCTGCTGCAAAAAAAAAGACTATCACCAAAACCTCTTCAGAGGGCCGGCGGTGCGTGGGGTCTGCATTCTCTTGTGTTGATCAATAGGAGAGAAAGTGTTTGACAGCTTCTGTGGAGTCGGCCGGTTCTTTTGTTGTACAAGCGGATGACGCAAGCAGAAGCGACGCTCACCCTGGTGCCGATATGCCTAACGTTTGAATTGGATGACAGACTGTTGAGTGAGAAGCTCTGAGTAACCACTCAGGGAGCTGCCAATCACGCCAATGACATCGCTGTTTTGACTGCGCGTTGACAAAGTGCAATGGAGGCGGCGGCGGATGGCCTGGCCTGCAAACAACAACCCAAGGTGCTGCTTCAAAAGAGCATCCAGCAGCTGTGGGAAGCTTTCATCAATCCGGCGAGGAACAACTCTCTTTCCTCAACACAATTCATGTGGAGCCGCAGCATTTGGATAATAGCCACGTCTCGGCTATGATAGAGCCTGAAAGGATGAAGGCTTTTTGCCCATTAAGGCGGCAGCAACACTCACAGATACACTATTGCAGGTTATTAGTGGGCTTGAGCAAAAAAAGCACTGACAGTGAGACAAGACATTTCCCCGAGACACAAACATGCATCCCACCATCATGCGCTGTGTCGGAGCTTGAAAGGTAACAGACTGATCATCGCCGCTATGAACTGAAAGAGGAATCTTTGACAATCCCCAGTATTTCCTCTTTGCATGCTGGTGTATTTCTGCGTGTATCAGATTGAACAACGTGTGCATCTGTTCCCGACTCTGAAAAACTTGCTTTGCCGAAAGTCCCTGTGATTGCTTGAGACACCTTGCATGCGAAACCGAATGAGCCGCAGACTCCATCTTATTTACATCTCCCTTTTCATAAGCCGCTCCGTTGCAGCCAGTGCAGAGAAGGCAGCGAAGGAAGAAAGGAAGGAGGTTAAGGAAGGAGGGAAGGAAGGAAGGAGGGGGAAACCAGAAAAGAAACAGTGTTCCAATGCCAAGGTGCCCGGGCCTCTTTTTAAGCGGTAAATGTTCTGACGGGAAGAAGGGAAGGCGATAATGAGAGCAGAACTCCTTTCCAAGACAGCCGCATTGTTTTAATTGTTAAGACTGGAGAACCGAGGGAGAAGGAAGCCGGGTCTGTTTTCTCCGAGCCAATGTAAAAAAAAATTAAAAAAAGGAACAACCTGGCTTTTTCCCGGCAATGTGTTGGAGCAATTATATACAAACCCTGTAATTATGCATATCTTTTGGAAACATGTAAAAGCTGTATGGAAATGAGACTGGGCTGCTTAAGCAGCACCCCACCCCCACCCCCACGGCTGCGCATTGTTTGATATTTTAGGCAGTTTTGGCAAAGTAATGGGGAGTTTAAGGCACGTCGCTGTTTTGTTGCATGTGTTTGTTCGTGAAACCGTCTGCGTGGAGCCAAGGAGGGAGGCCGGCTGGTCAGGATGGACGCGAGCTGGTGGGCACAAACATATTATTCAGCATCAGGGTACCCCCCCTCACCTCCTCCTTCCTCCTCTCTTCCTTCTCCTCGCTCGGCTCTGCATGCACTAGGTCCCACCCTTAATTAAGTCTGCTGGGGTTTAAAGTGTTGAATCTTGTTTAAAGCCCATATCAGCACATTTAAAAGGACTGTGAGAGTGTGCATGGTAATCAGGACATCCATAGCTGTTTGGGTAGCAGCGTCGGCCACTGAGAGCTTGATTTCACATTAGATTCCTTCAGTTTTCTTTTTTCTCCCTTTGCATATGTTCTTGGGCGGGTGAGGGTGTGATTATTCCCAAATGTCATCCAGTATTTTGTAGGGACTCAAGGCTTCTACTGCTCACAATTACCACACGTTAATCTTATCACAGTGAAATTCAATTACTTTTATCAAGGTTATTTCATAGGCAACAGTAGCTGGGTGGACCCTATTCTTCTGGCCATTGTGTGCTTTTCCGTGTTTCTCTGCCAATAATTGAGCTCCGCTTTTACCCGCAGAATGCCGTGTCCCGTGCAGCAACAATGCAACATGTAACAGCTCTATGAGAAACCAATAATGGGGGCATTACTGCAGTTCACCTCGGGCCGAGCACCTGTTACTGTGCCTCCATTCTGTGCTCACACTGACATTTAAAATGAGCATTTTTCGCCATTGATAACAGGTTAGTGGCAGGGCTGCAAGCCAGGAGTCTGATGAAGGCTATTTAAATGCTTGCAAAGTGGCGAGATTAAAATCGAATAAGTGCAGCTTTTTCCCTCCCTTTTTCTGCTTGACTTATCTGGATTCGTTCCCCCAGACCCTAGCCGCAGTGGATTCTGGGTGACTCCCCCCCGCCCAACACACCAATTACCCCTGGATGGATTTTTTTTGAGTGAAGCGGGATAATTGTGTAATTATCTGGGTGAAATGGGAAGTCTAATGTGTTAAAGTGGGATTTGTTTTTAAGCCTCTGTGAAAAGTGGAGACGCCAGGGTGGAATGGTGACGCTAGTGACGCTGTAGCACCCCCTGCTAACAAAACAGATAAATAAATAGATCTGGCCAGAAAGGTATCAAGTGAAATGCCGTCCTGGAGGCCGAGAGCGCCGGCTGCAGCAAATCCATGGATCCTCTGGGAGCTTTGATGCGTCAGTGAAAATACACATGTTGAAATGATCAAGATTGTTTATCACAAGTTTATATCGACCATATGGAACACAATGTTTGTTTTGGTACTTAACCAATAGGAAATGACCCCTTTATAAACAGCATGAAACATAGCCAATACTAGCAGTAATGAAAGAATAATTGAAACTTGCCCAATTGAAACCAATTCCTGAAGTCTATTTTTCTCTCGTGGATGGGTTAGATGGCCAAAGCGTTTTGATTTTACTGGCAGATTACAGCCATGAAACCACACTGTAGCCGAGTCTATTCACCGATTACCAGCTGATGGGAACAAGCCTCAATCACATTTGTGGCATTTAAAAAGTGCTTAAAATCCGCTTGACAAATTCAATGGAAACACAGTTGCTAAAGTCATTATATGTCAAATGTTTTATTTATTTTTTTGTTTATATTTTCTTGCCTGCCACTGTGTCTTTTGAGGTATTAACAGAAGTTTAGAAATGTCTAAATTCTGCAAAAAGCAGTTTCAACAGGAGCTAAACAGAAGCTGTGTTCAGTTGTGTAGACTCGAGTGTGTGGAATGAGACAGTGGTAGGAAGCCTCAAAAATGGTCCCGAGTTGGATGTGTCTACTTGTGTTACGCAGCAGACAGGGAGCATTGCATTGCTGCATGTGTCACGCCGGAGCACTAGTGAAAGAACCCAAATGCACGACCCGAGGCAAGAGTAAAGTTCACAAGGATTCCTTTATTGATAAAGGTAATATTGCAACAGGATAGAGTCTCTGGAGAAGGACCGCCGAAGGTTCTCCCGATGTAACTGGGGAGGGACTGAGGCCGGTCGGCAAGGCTCTGACCCGCTGTGGTGAGAGCAGCTGTCTCACTCAGGGGAGAGTAGAATCGGCAACGTAAACAGTCCAGGGTCATTCACAGGAAGGCGGTCAAACTCGGCAGAGGTACAGGCAGGGATCGGGCTTACTCGGAAACGAAGGGACGTCGGAATCAGAACAGGATATCAGGCAGGAAAAACTCTGGTAAGTTGACTCACAGGTGAAGAAAAACGAACTGGCAACGAGACAAGTGAAGCACCGAGTATATATACACACACTGGGAGGGGAGTTAACGAGACACAGGTGAAACACATCAGGGCAGGGAGAGGTAATCACACATGAGGAAGTAAAGACAGCAGACATGACACAGGAGGATGATTTCAAAGTAAAACAGGAAGTGACAAGACAACAAAAAGCACTACCGTCTAGTGACGGTTGTGACAGCATGTGGTCGGCTGTTGGAGGCGGGTGGACATACAACATGCAGGACCTTTACAATGAAGACCTGGGTTTGTTTTCTGACTCTCACAAGATCAGGTCAGTTTACAGCAAGACTTTTATTGAAGTTCAGGACGGATAGTAGTTTTGGTTAGATTGATCAACGTTTTTTATTTAAATTTTTAACCATATCCATATTTAGTTGCCTAAACAGAACAATAAACATCTACATTATTTTGTCAACTCAAGCATATAGTGTAAGAAAACTAGTGAATGTGTTGACATAAAATAATTCAAGATAACTGAACATACATTCTGTATGTTCAGTTATGAACTCTGTAGATTTCCAAAGCCTCTCTATGTATTCTCTCCGCACGGCTCTCAACCTGGCGACTGGGCAACTAATGATGCTAATACTGCAAACAACGGCAGCAGTGCTGATTGAGCTAACAGTGTTAACCGGATGAGGAGCCACAGGGTGCTACACTACGTTTCTGTGATGGCGCTGTTGGTCGGGACAGTTATCACTTGTAACCGCAGAGTGGCGGCCGTTAGCTAGCTAGTGCGGCACGCTAACATTTACTAAAAGGCAACAAAGCACAGGAAATCACACAGAGAGACATCACTCCACTATATCTTAACAAATATAACTAATATATATATATATATATATATATATATATATATATATATATATATATATATTATATATATAACTAATATATATATATATATATATATATATATATAACATAATATTCTGAATATGGTATAAAGAATCAGTTTTCTGTTTTCGTTCAAGAAAAATGTAATGTCTGAGCATTATGTTTGATACATTTTCAGTTTGATCATTTTGAGGAGACCAGGTTGACATGCGTTGAAACTTGTATCTGAGATGCGCTAAAACATTGCAATATATTTAGTCGTGTAGCTAGCTAGCTAACACACGCCACCAATAGCTACTGGTCACATCAGACCATGTCAGGCTGGTGCAGCGAAATCAGAAAGGGAAATTTAAAGGTGTAAAGGTGTTCTGTTGCATATGACCTCATCGTTCCGTTTGTAAGAGGATGATTGTCTCATTTCAACCTTCAAAAGTGACATCCTTTAAACTTACAGAAGACTACATTCACTTCTACATTGTGCTTTAGAAATATGTAAAAAACGATAAATGTACAAGTCTCAAATACGTTTTAGATGTAAAACCAAAATGTAAAATGTCATCTTCAAAAAAATGTAAATAACACAACAGCATGTAACCAAAAGCATACAAAATGCTTTTATGCTAGATTCTGGCACCTACTGTATATAGGGGCCACATTTATATTGCAACATACTGTTATGTTGTGGCTTAACACTGGCAGCAAGCAGGCCATTCCATGTGTGCAAAGACTACGTTCTAGCTCTGTAGTCTTAATTGATATAAAAAAGAGGGGGAAAAATCAATGGAAAGCCATGAAGGTATTTTCCCCCAAAATAACACATTGCATTGACCCTAATCCAAATCCACTCAGAAACCAGGCAATTTCTCACTGCCAGTCTGCAGACCCAGCTCTACTGGCTTCAAGCGGGCGGTAAACACTCACTTGTGAAATGGGGGAGGGGCATAAATGAAAATTCAAGGAAAGAGGAACATAAGATATGTTGTTTGCTTTCAGCGGTTGTTAGAAAATAAATTGCTTTTGAAAGTAGAAATGTTTACCTCAATTGAGAACCGTTTTATGCCCTTGACAGGAAATTATTTCACAGCTTCTCAAGCAGCCGCTCTTTCCAATGGTTATGTTTCCTTAACCCCACCAAATAACATTGGCCTTCACATTCAGCTAAAGTATAAATAGCCTACTTTGCCCATGTTTGGAAGACTTTCTCAGTTGGTTCCTCAACTAATTTCTCTTCAGAATAGAGGGAAAATGGTACATTGGTGTTCCTGTAGCTCCAGTATGTGGAGTGAATTTGTAGGAAACAATGAGAAGATTGGATATGTAATAACACAGCAAGCAGAGCAAACATCGGTGTAACAGCAAATGGAAAACCAACGATGTTGCCGAATACATCAAATAGGTTATTGTGCGCTTCGGTTTCCCCTGAAAAGCAGCTGTTGTGTTGCGGCTGCTTGGGCCGACACATTGTTGGACTTTCACAGTGGAGGCCACGACTTGCTTCTTGTCTCAGTTGATCGCTTTCTATCATGATCACAATCTTCAACTTGCCATTGCTTGACCACTGTTTCCTTGCAGACCTATCCTTAGTGCCGCCCTCACTTAGTTACTGTTGGTCAGATAAGCTTGACAAAAAGAAACATGGTGGTCCTGTTTACTGAGGACAGGACACATGAGCATGTACATGGAGTGCAATGTTACAGGAGGTTACATTGCAGATGCTCATTGGTGCTGAAGCTGAGGCTCAATGCTTACAGGCTGGAGACTCTGTTACAACCCCGAGGCTAGAGGGCTCTCCTACAGTTCCCCAACACCTGATGTAAAAAGTGATGCCTGAGACCGATGATCAATTTACTGCACTTTAATGCAATTCACACTTGCCTGTGTGTGTGTGTTTGTGTGTGTGTGTGTGTGTGTGTGTGTGTGTGTGTGTGTGTGTGGTTCTGAAGGAAAACAATACAATGTAAACGTTAACAGCAGTTCACTCATAATAAGTGTCGTACCCTTCAATAGCTGCAGATATCCAATAGTTTACAACTTAGCTACAACACCCAAACTTGCAAACTAACAAAGTGAAAGTGTCCTGGTCACAGTGGGCAAGATACTCTCGGAGTTCTCCAGACATGTTAATAAGCATTTAATATGCTGTCTGCATCATTGTCAGCATAATGTACTTAAAGGTCAAATGTGAACAAACTGTCCGGCATATAAGTATTACACATAACCGGAACGTTCAGGTGTCATGAGCGCTGATAAATGACGTATTTCTACTGCTATTTATACACACTGTAAATACAGAATCCAGTAAATAAATCCAATAAATAAACATTGTAACTTCCATTTCTCTGGACGCACACACGGGAATGTCAATCTGCGTAGCACATCAAACCTGACCAGATAAATTAAATAAAGTGGCTCCCATGAAAACCAGTAGACCCTACTCGGCCAAGTCTGCGGCAGCGCCCCTAGTGGCTGGGCCCTCAAACAACCCGTCCTGTTATGCCCTTCAAAACAGGTGCGTTTGAATACACAGCATCTGACGGTCAAGCAAGTTCCAGGTCCCGTCAACCAGCGTCCTGCAAGACGGTGATCAATGCTGGATGCAGCTTTCTGTTGGATTCCCTGTCTGCTCGTAAGTCTCCACCCCCGGTTTCCGCCCACTGCCACGCCCCTCTCCTTCATCCCAGCTGTTGTGCATTGCCTTGATCACCGGCAGGTGATTTAGGGACCACTGCGTACCTGGCTCATTTGGCGGGTTGTTCCAGTTCCAGTCTGGTTTGCTTCTTCAGGTGAGAGTGGATCACAAGAGCGGTTGAGTTGCCCTCCCGACTCTGGAGCGGAATCAGTCTGGCGTGCTTCAAGAGCATTGACTACAAGAGCGGTTGAGTTGCCCTCCCGACTCTGGAGCGTAATCCGTCCGGCGTACTTCAAGAGCATCCTTCACAAGAGCGGTTGAGTTGCCCTCCCGACTCTGGAGCAGGGGAGGTGGATCTCCTGTGTTCGCTGGACATTACCGTTGGTATTAGTCTGTCTATTCGTTGTGTTTTGTTTTGTCGCAATAAAGTCCGCCCTTGGAACTTGAACTGCTGCGTCTGTGCATTTGGGTCCTCAACACCACACACTTTCTAACAGCTTTCATTTTAGAATTTTGGTTCTTACCCATAAAATGGGCGACTGTATACCAGATCTTACTCTGCATGTGTGTACCCCAATGATATGAATCATATGAAGCCATAACCACCTCTTTTAACCCTCCCTGCTATTTAGCCGGGTGCCCCATGTGTATTATGGGACTCTGGTGCTCAGAAACACTCCTTTTTTGTCCAGAGAGACCACCAAATGTTTAATGTTCATTCTGTCTGTAATACAACACACGTGTACTACCAGTTACCATGAATGTAGCTAGATCTACCAGGAGTGAACTCTTGAGGCGTGTAACTTTAACCGAGCAGTCTTTGTTGCCTAAACCTAACCGACCCTAAATGTAATCAAACCTTATAAATATAATTGCTAGATCGTCCTTTTGTCATGATGTTGTTCCTGATGTGCTAGTCCCAACAAATGGGAGACCCTGTCTGTCTTGGAAGTTCGGCGGTTCAATCCCCGAATCTACTAGTCTAAGACAATTGGTATATGATGTGAGGTGTTAATGTGATTTAGTTTAGTCTTAGTGGGCACCTTGCCATCAGTGTGTGAATGGGTGACATGTAGTTGCAGGCGCTTTGAGTTCAGAAGCGATACTAATGCAAGTCTCTCATACATAGTGTTTACCATAAACACTAGGATTGAGAGTAAAGCTGTGGCTCTTGCCCGTAGTGCTGCTGAGCCTTCTATCAGCCCAATTACTGAGCTCCTGCAAGGACCGTCTGGAAGAAACTCCTCGTGTGGATCAATTCACTTAAAGTCAACTCTGCTAAATAACTACAGGTAATCAGATGGCTCATCTAACCTGGTCAGAGAATTTTGATCCTGGTTGATTCTGCAAAATCCAGGAATACATTTACATGACAATGTTTAAAAGAATTCTTGTTTTCAATATCTGCATATGGCAGCTATGTTATGACTGGTAAACCACAGGTCAATGGCATGACCAGCACACAGGATCAGGTGTAGGTAAGACAGTCTCTACCCAACAGCAGAGGTTTGGTACTCGGGTAGGTCAGAACAGGCTAACAAATCCGTCAGGGATTAGGCCAAAACGTAGTTGATGAAAAACATTTAGAGATCAGAGAAACCTGGAACATGAACGCGAGGAAATCACTGTAAGGTAAGACGCAGAGGACCAAGCCCAACTGGCACAGAGACTGGGGAACCCAGGGTTTGAACTGGGGATGTGTAGGTGATCAGACACAGGTGAGGTCCATCAGGGGCAGGGCAGAAATTCAGTTTGTTGGAGATGAATAATGCATGAACAGCAATGCATGCTTGTTAGATTTGTGTCTGACTTCACGTCACGCACACGTGTCCAATTATGACTTGCCAAGATTGAGGCGGCCTCAGTTTCTCTCCAACGACTGCATCACCCAGAGCATGCTGGGAAATGCCTGGCTGTCGCCAGATCAGAGAGCTGATTGGCTCTTAGATTAGACGACAACACCATGTTTTGTAGAAATCCTATTTTTCTGTGTGATTGTTGGCTGTTAGTTTCATGTTGTGCAATGAAGGTTTAATATCTTGTGTGGTCGATAATAATAAAGCTTATTTCCACAACATTTATCACAACGAGCAGCAAAGTGTTTCACAGGCAGACATAAAAAGAACAAAGATACATATGAATAAATAACAGGTAGCCCCCAGATCAGATCTAACAGGAACTAACTTTTACTTCCTGTTTATTCTTTGAAGGCAGCTGAGAACTGTCGCCCCCTGCTGCTGTGCCGGCTCTCGTCCACTTCCAGGAGAGACGCAGTTAATCTCGAACAAGCTTGAGTCACAGTGGTGGGAAAACACAGAAAGGCAGGAAGTAAACTGACCTGAAACAAGAGGAGAGTTAGGAGACAGGACGAGACATGACTAGCTATACAAAAGCCCATCTCTGTGTTATGTACTACCCAGTCAAAGCATTACAGACTTCACTCCTCTTTCTGGTCCGCCAGTTCCTGATCACAGCCTGTTTACGGTTCCTGTTCGTTGTCTGCTTTCTTTGCCCTCACTGACTGATTACCTGGAGTCTTGAACTTCTAAACCAAGTATACAATTGATTGCTCTGCCTGACTGAGTTCTGTTTTTGAGGCCACATGTAGACAGGTAGCGTAAAGCGCTTAAGTGGATTGGAAGACAAGGGTACGCTATATGAAAGTATTTACCTTTTACCATCTGCACCCACCTCACAGAGAGAAGGGCAGACAGGAGGGATCCTATCTCTGGTGTCAGAGGGCCACCATCTCCTTACTCTCTTCATCGGCACACTTGTTCCCCCTCCTGGACCTCACAATGGCTGCCTGTCCCGTCAAAGGAGTTCAGTTGCATACGAGAGGGAGCTGGTGAGCCAAACTCCAGAAATCCCCTCTGGGCTTCATCCCCAAGCCTAGTTCATTATTTCTGCCCCCCTCACTGCCTCTGTGTTCCTCGACCTGGTGACATCCTTTGGGTCATGGCGGACCGCTTTGGATCTTCTCCCAGAATGAGCAGGAACATGAGCAGAGCATGTATCAGGTATTGCCACAGCTCCTGGAGAAGTTCCATATCCAGACAGTCTCTTTCCTGGGCTTCGTCCATTGGACGACATCAAGGTCAGGGCTGTCACTGAATGGCCTCCACCACTAAAGGCAGCTGAATAGGCTCCTGGTGTTTGTTTATTTCTATAGATGATGTGCTTTTGTGCCTCTTATCTCCAGCTTCGCTTTACCTCTTCTCCCATTCTGATTCTAGCAGATCCATTTGTCTCCCTCGGTTGCTGGCGCTCAAGTTGGTGTTGACATCTTTACCTGCATCTGCATCATCGCCGGCATTTCTTTGGAAATCAAGAAAAAGCTGACATTGTACCCTGCCCACAACGGCGGCCCACCTCGACTTTCTTACCAGTCTCCCTCCACTCCAAGTAGCTCTAGTGGAGTCACTCCTCCTGTTACACCTGTCCTCCAGGCATCTGCCATATTCGGAGGTTTCTGAAGCAGCAGTTCTGGTGGCCCACCATGAAGTCCAACCTTGGGCAGTTCATGACCGGCTGTACACTGTATGCCCAAAACAATGTCCCTCAACCCGTGCCAGTAGACCTCCTTCAACCTCTCCCAGTTGCTCATCACCTCTGGCCATACATCCAACTGTTTCTTGGTTTGGTACGACTAAGTGAAAGATCATTGATACAGTTTATCCAATAATTGCAGGTCTGTGACCCACACCGGTTTGTTAAGTTAGATCAGTATGAAGGCAAGAACAAGTCATTTTCCTTCTACATCTAAATATGGGCTCATTCACGTCTTTACAGACATGCAAAACACACTTGACAAAACAGCCTGGGATAAGATCACATTTAGCTGCTCCTTATGTAAATCAGATGAACTGTGGCTATATTAATTTACATGTCTTAGTAAATATGGTGCTGATGTGCCGCTGACTACTGTGGTCTCATCCCCTCGTGAGTTCAGATTATTTTGTCAAACAGTACTAACATTTATAGATGAAGCAGCATCTCACAGATCTGCTCTGGTATTAGTTGGCATTTTCTTGACATTTTGATGAACAGTTCTGGTACACCAGGAAGAACAAGAACAATACAAAATAAAAGTAACATTTTTCCATGAAGTAAAATGAATGGAATCATGACATACTGAAGAGAGCACACAGTTTGAACTCTAAACATATTTGGGACTCTTTGATAAATCGATGTGCTGTTATGAAGCAGTAGCTAACAAGGTGAAAGTCCTCTCTCTTTTCACAGGGATGCTGGAATCTTTTGTCACAGCTTTTACTTTGTTGGGGTTTGAATGCATGGAGTTTGGAGCACCTCTCCAGTCACGCACACAGCCAAAACAACACACATAATGGTAGCTTTCAAAGCAGAGAGCTTCAAGACTGCAAACCTCTTTCAGCCCTCACCAGTACTGCTAGTGGAGGAGAAATGACAAACACAAATATGATGGTGGAACAGAGATGTCAGGGCCAATTAAATCTTTTTTATTGCAGCACTTATCTCCCTCCAACAAGATGCCTGTAGCTAAATGCCATCCACAGATTCTAGGGTGCCTCACTTTGTGTGGATAAAGGCTGATGATCTTCAGTTGCACAAATTGTCAACAGGACACTGGAACAGTGCTGCAAGCACCACATCATGCCAAGTTCACACGAGACACGGAAGGGCAGCTGTGATTTCCAAACCGCTGCCCGCGTCCTTTTAGCGCCCACGTTAACTAATCGGGCGTCTTCACACAAACACACGGCCGGGGAGACGGACAGAGATTAGCTGCATAGAAACCCACATGGAGCAGAATCGCTTCTTGATCGCTGCAGACCTTTATCCACCAACAGGCCGTGTCTATTCACCCTCATCAGTTTATCCCAGAGGAACCACCTCAACAGCATAATTGCATCACTGGAGATGCAGAAAAGGCTTTTGATGAAGTCAACTGGACATCTCTAGTTGTTGCCCTTGATAAATTTGGTTTTGACGAGGTGCTCATCGAGCGAACCAATAATCACCCTGCTCAAGACGAGGAAGTCCACTCTCTCCATTACAGTTTACCATTTAGATTGAGCCTCCTGCAGCTACCATTGGAGAAAACATATGTATTACAGGTCAAAGAAACACTTTTTCATCCAAAAATGTGTGTATATGCAAATGTTACCTCAGCAGCTCACCCAGAGGTCTTAAGTCGTATATCTATATTCTCAAAATATATCACATTATTAAATAAATTGGACTAAATCTAAATTTCACTACTCTGTGGCTAGAATGGAGCAATTCAAAATGTCCTGTGACAAAAACAACATGTACACTATCAATGTTTCCAGTTATTTCTTCTAAATGATGCACCATTACTAAAAGGCATTGAGAAAGACCTCACCCGCTGGAACAACTTACCTCATTATCTCATTATTGGATGATTATCAACAGTAAAAATGATAATTCTACCTAAAAAAAGTACATTTTCTCTATGATCCTGATCCAACCTGCTCCACATTGGTTCCACCCCCATCCTACCAACTGGGTTCCCCTCAGACCCCAGAGGTATACTTTGGTGCTTTATTCTATCATTCCAATTTTCAGCAATCAATTTGTTCCTAATGACTGCATAGCATTGTTTTCGGTTTATGTTTTAATTAGTGCTTTTTAAATAATAATTTAAATACCAATGTACTGGGGTCCTGGGGGCCCCAGTCAAAAGCGACCAATCACAGAGTAGAACAGATAAATGCGATGTCAGTCATTCTGAAGGAGACAGGTGCAGCAGACACATTTCCTCTCATGCTCTGTTTGCTTTTGTTTTACACAATATGCAAATTAACTGTAACTTTCCTAAAATAATAATGCTAGTCTTTTTTTCCTTAGATGATTAACATAACTTGTAATGTTTGAGAAGACATTTACTTTGCCTTGATGGTTGAAGTTATTCTCAGAGGTGAGTAGAGTAACCACAACCTGCACTAAAGTACAGTTACAAGTACAAGTACACAAGTACAAGTAAAAGTATTTAATTTGATGTGGATGTGACTGGAATTAATTCAACCAAAGGTGGGCTGGCTCAGGAAAATTCAAAGAAGGGATCAAACACCTGCATTTATTTGTGATGAAATGATTAGATAATCTGCCACACATATTCTAGACAATTTTCCCACACTACATTTGTCAAGTGTGATCACATCATATTACATACATATTGTTGTATGTTAGGAAAATATTTAAAATTACATTTTTATTTGGCAAATATATCAGCAAATTGCATGCATCTGCATAAAAGATATCTGGTATGTCAAAAAGTAAATATAAAAAGTGCTAACCTGCACATTACAGCGCCATGAAACGTTGATCATTTCAGTAGAGATGTTCTTAGTTCCAGTTCCCATCACAGAGCCACAGGTCACATCCAGGTCTCTCCAATCACACGAGGACCCGATTAGAGAAGTGGCTAAATCAGTCTCTTATCTTTCAGAAAATATCTCATATCAGATTAATCGTTTTGGCTAATTAGGAGTTAATGCTGTGATGTTTCATCATTCATTTCCTCCGACATACAGCTGTGTTCACTTTGACACGAAATAGACCATCTGTTGTTCACACGTTGCATCAGTCATGTCCAAATGAAAGTCTCCTCAATCGTCAGCTCATTTCCATAATCAGCGTAGCGTTACAATACTAGCACAAGCCTTTTCTGTCTTTCCTGTGGACACATTACAGATTTGGTGTATCAGTGTTAATGACAGATTATCTGGCAATAGATGTGACAAGAGTGTGTGGATGAAGCATTTCGTTAGCTTGGTAGTTCGCTAATTCCATTAAAAAGCCCTGCATGAACTCCTGGGCTTGGTCTACGTTACCTAAACATTTAGTTGAACTTTACTGTTTTAACTCGCCATTGATGATGGCAGTTACCAAGTTCCAGTTCAATTAACTCATGCTTATGACAATTGCTAATGCTAATTGCTAGCATGCTGACTATTGTTATGATCTAGGTTGGACAGCTAAGTGCTAAAAGGGTCTGTTATAGTGACACAGTACAGTATAAACTCATAAACAGGGTTGCCAACTTTGCAATTTAGTTTGGAGTGAGATTATGTTTCGTCTGTGACAACACCGCCGGGCTCGGGGTCATCACGAGCCACCAAATCAAAGAGCCACTGATGCACCATGGGTATGAGGTAGACACACTGAGGTAGACACACTGAGGTAGACACACTCAGGTAGACACACTGAGGTAGACACACTGAGGTAGACACACTCAGGTAGACACACTCAGGTAGACACACTCAGGTATACACACTGAGGTAGACACACCGAGGTAGACACACTCAGGTAGACACACTCAGGTAGACACACTCAGGTATACACACTGAGGTAGACACACTGAACAACACACAGAACAAACAAGGTAGACACACTGAGGTATACACACTGAGGTAGATACACTGAGGTAGACACACTAAGGTAGACACACTAAGGTAGACACACTCAGGTATACACACTGAGGTAGACACACTGAGGTAGACACACTCAGGTAGACACACTGAGGTAGACACACTCAGGTAGATACACTCAGGTATACACACTGAGGTAGACACACTGAGGTAGACATACTCAGGTAGACACACTGAGGTATACAAACTGAGGTAGACACACTGAACAACACACAGAACAAACAAGGTAGACACACTGAGGTATACACACTGAGGTAGACACACTGAACAACACACAGAACAAACAAGGTAGACACACTGAGGTATACACACTGAACAACACACAGAACAAACAAGGTAGACACACTGAAGTAGACACACTGAGGTATACACACTCAGGTAGACACACTGAGGTAGAAACACTCAGGTAGACACACTCAGGTATACACACTGAGGTAGACACACTCAGGTATACACTCTGAGGTAGACACACTGAGGTAGACACACTGAGGTATACACACTGAGGTAGACACACTGAACAACACACAGAACAAACAAGGTAGAGACACTGAGGTATACACACTGAACAACACACAGAACAAACAAGGTAAACACACTGAGGTATACACACTGAGGTAGACACACTGAGGTAGACACACTAAGGTAGACACACTCAGGTATACACACTGAGGTAGACACACTGAACAACACACAGAACAAACAAGGTGGAAACACTGAGGTATACACACTGAGGTAGACACACTGAACAACACACAGAACAAACAAGGTAGACACACTGAGGTATACACACTGAACAACACACAGAACAAACAAGGTAGACACACTGAGGTATACACACTGAGGTAGACACACTGAGGTAGACACACTCAGGTAGACACACTGAGGTATACACACTGAGGTATACACACTGAGGTAGACACACTCAGGTATACACTCTGAGGTAGACACACTGAGGTAGACACACTGAGGTAGACACACTCAGGTAGACACACTCAGGTAGACACACTCAGGTAGATACACTTAGGTATACACTCTGAGGTAGACACACTCAGGTAGACAAACGCAGGTATACAAACTGAGGTAGACACACTGAACAAGACACAGAACAAACAAGGTAGACACACTGAGGTATACACACTGAGGTAGACACACTGAACAACACACAGAACAAACAAGGTAGACACACTGAGGTATACACACTGAGGTATACACACTGAACAACACACAGAAGAAACAAGGTAGACACACTGAGGTAGACACACTGAGGTAGACACACTAAGGTAGACACACTCGGGTATACACACTGAGGTAGACACACTGAGGTAGACACACTCAGGTAGACACACTCAGGTATACACACTGAGGTAGACACACTAAGGTAGACACACTCGGGTATACACACTGAGGTAGACACACTGAGGTAGACACACTCAGGTAGACACACTCAGGTATACACACTGAGGTATACACACTGAACAACACACAGAACAAACAAGGTAGACACACTGAGGTAGACACACTGAGGTAGACACACTGAGGTAGACACACTCAGGTAGACACACTGAGGTAGACACACTGAGGTAGACACACTCAGGTAGCCACACTCAGGTATACACACTGAGGTAGACACACTGAACAACACACAGAACAAACAAGGTGGAAACACTGAGGTATACACACTGAGGTAGACACACTGAACAACACACAGAACAAACAAGGTAGACACACTGAGGTATACACACTGAACAACACACAGAACAAACAAGGTAGACACACTGAGGTATACACACTGAGGTAGACACACTGAGGTAGACACACTCAGGTAGACACACTGAGGTAGACACACTCAGGTAGACACACTGAGGTATACACACTGAGGTAGACACACTCAGGTATACACTCTGAGGTAGACACACCGAGGTAGACACACTGAGGTAGACACACTGAGGTAGACACACTCAGGTAGATACACTTAGGTATACACTCTGAGGTAGACACACTCAGGTAGACAAACGCAGGTATACAAACTGAGGTAGACACACTGAACAAGACACAGAACAAACAAGGTAGACACACTGAGGTATACACACTGAGGTAGACACACTGAACAACACACAGAACAAACAAGGTAGACACACTGAGGTAAACACACTGAGGTATACACACTGAACAACACACAGAAGAAACAAGGTAGACACACTGAGGTATACACACTGAGGTAGACACACTGAGGTAGACACACTAAGGTAGACACACTCGGGTATACACACTGAGGTAGACACACTGAGGTAGACACACTCAGGTAGACACACTCAGGTATACACACTGAGGTATACACACTGAACAACACACAGAACAAACAAGGTAGACACACTGAGGTAGACACACTGAGGTAGACACACTGAGGTAGACACACTCAGGTAGACACACTCAGGTATACACACTGAGGTATACACACTGAACAACACACAGAACAAACAAGGTAGACACACTCAGGTATACACACTGAGGTAGACACACTGAGGTAGACACACTGAGGTAGACACACTCAGGTAGATACACTCAGGTATACACACTGAGGTAGACACACTGAGGTATACACACTGAGGTATACACACTGAGGTAGACACACTGAACAACACACAGAACAAACAAGGTAGACACACTGAGGTAGACACACTCAGGTAGACACAGTGAGGTATACACACTGAGGTAGACACACTGAACAACACACATAACAAACAAGGTAGACACACTGAGGTATACACACTGAGGTAGATACACTGAGGTAGACACACTAAGGTAGACACACTGAGGTATACACACTGAGGTAGACACACTGAGGTAGACACACTCAGGTAGACACACTGAGGTAGACACACTCAGGTAGATACACTCAGGTATACACACTGAGGTAGACACACTCAGGTAGACACACTCAGGTAGACACACTGAGGTATACACGCTGAGGTAGACACACTGAGGTAGACACACTCAGGTATACACACTGAGATAGACACACTGAACAACACACAGAACAAACAAATCTCAGATCTCAGATTTAAATCTCAGATTAAAAAAAAAACATAGGCCCACTTAGCTGCATGCTGGTCCGCCTACCTACAAAAATAACTGCAGATGTAACTTCTGTTAATAGTAAAATGGTAGCAACAAATGAATAGCACTACATTTCTTTTCTTGCAATTTCTGATTAAATGGATTTACGATGTGGCACATGCTGTTTTTGTCATTATATAGCTGCATTCACAGAAACATGAGTTTGCAAACATGAAATTGTTAGGTAATATGTGTAATTTTGTACATTTTTCCTTGACACTGGTGACTCTTTAGCAGCAGGTACCTGTTCCATCTGCACTCTCTAACTGGAGTGATGTCGCACTGACAAACCACAAGTTCACATGTTGCAACCAGCATCAGACTATTGTAAACTAACAACAGAGCCCTATGTGCTTCTGTGCACATCAAACATGTCATTTTGATGAATTATTCTACGCAGTTTCCTTTACTTGTCAACAGGCAAGTTGGGGACTGATACATTGAAACCAGTTTACTTAGCTCCACGAACAGAAAAAAATACATTAATCACTGAAAACTTCCCAGGTGCACATCGGGAGCCTGGCCCCAAATTACCCAAAAATGCATTTGGCATGCTTCAGCTGCCATGGGGGCAGGGCTCACTGGAAAGGGGCTCACTGGAAAGAGGCAGGGCGCACTAGAAAGAGGCAGGGCGCACTAAAAAGGAACATGGCTCACTGGAAAGGGGCACATTGGAAAGGGGCTCACTAGAAAGGGGCATGGCGCACCTGTAAATGAACAGGGCTCACTAGAAAGGGGCTCACTAGAAAGGGGCACATTGGAAAGGGGCTCACTAGAAAGGGGCATGGTGCACCTGGCTGGGATCTGGCTGAGCCACTGGGTTTACAACAGTAGCCTTTCCTCTTGTGCTGGCAGAGCAGTGACTATCGACTCGTAGAGGTAAAAAGATTTAAAAAACAACGCTCTGTAAAGAGAAATAGGCAACTGACAGCTGCTGATTCTGAGGACATCTGAAACATGGTGAACAAACCAGCACAAAGTAGGAGGTAATCAGCCGTCGCACTACTTGTCTGTTTTGTTCATTCTGTGAGAAAATGAACGTGTCACGTGAGTGCTGTGAAAAGGGTCAATTACAGTCTCAGCCTGTTATGAACATTAGTGAGTTTGAGTTGACATGAAAGGATGGGGAAAGGGAATGCTAGGGATTAGCATAAGTGATCCACAAATGAAAGGGAAAGGGCTACTCTACTCTAATGGTGTGTTCACACCGAACGTAAAGAAAATACTTTGCTGTTTTCTCACAATGCGATTGGATACAAAGTCATTGCAAAGATAAAAATATTATTCACTCAAGATGAAATATTTCAACTTGCGCAAAAAATGTGTGTGACGCTGTGTCGCGAAAGCCTTCGTATCAGTGTTGATAATCTCCTTTTGTCGTCACGGACATCCGGATGTCGTCGAATCAGAAACAGAGAAAATATACATATATATATATATATATATATATATATATATATATATATATATATATATATATATATATATATGTATATATGCATATATACGTACATATATATACGCATATGTATATAAAATGATATATATATATACTATATATATATATATATATATATATATATGTATGTATATATATATGTCATATATTATATGATATAATATATTGTAGCCGTTTGTGAGCTCTATAATGACTCATATTTGAACAGACTAAATGTATGTTTGTAAACCATAGACTGTCCATGGGGAAAACAATATTAGTATGTCGTAGAGTGTAGATGGAGCAGCCACAATGTTAGCTAGCCTAGCGCCAGTTGATCAAACTCCATTCAGAAAACTTGTCACGGTTCAGCGCCACACTTTTCTTTAAGTTATTTTCATCCTGTCTGCCTGTCTGTTTACTAACTGTCCTGTCATTTCAGATCCTGCTGCACGCCCCTCATCAGTCACTCCCTCCTCGTCAGCCCTCATTCCTTGCACCTGGTCCATCCCTGTCTCACCTGTAGCACATTCCCTCATTAGTCTTCACTACTTAGGTCCCCTCACTTGCACTTGTCCCCTGCCAGATTGTCTTGTGTTTTTGAACCTACCTCTCCAGCGTTCCTTGTGTGTAACCTGTAGTTACCTGTTGAGTAAAGGAATCATATTCTGTACCTCTGCCTTCCTGAGTTGTGCTTTTGGGTCCTTGGGTTATCGGGGCCGTTACATTACAATCTGGCCAATTATGGACCCAGCACAACCTTCTGCAGCAAGCCGGTTCGAGAGGATCGAGAATGCCCTCCAGCAGCACGAGGCGCAGATGGTCCGCTTCGCTGCGGAGACACGGCGGTTTGCTGCAGTCCAGGAGTAGGCTATGACGGCGATGACCGCCCAGATGCTACAACTGACGACGGTCCTGACCCAGCTGGTAGCCGCTGCGCCGTCTCCTGCCTCTCCACCTCCGGCCTCTCCACCTCCGGTCTCGCCTGTGCCAACACACGAGCCTCGTGTGGGTACCCCGGAGCGCTACGCTGGAGAACCTGAGGGCTGCAACCCATACATCACGAACTGCTCCATCCTGTTCTCTCTGCAGCCCCACACCTTCGCCTCAGAGGAGGCTAAGGTAGCCTTCACCATCAACCACCTGACTGACAGAGCGCGACTGTGGGGTACCGCTGAATGGGAGAGACGCACGCCGGCCTGCTCTTCGTTCCTGTTTTCTGCAGAGCTTCGTAAGGTTTTCGGGGCGATTTCCAAGGGCCCAGATCCAAGCGGGGGACTAGCGGAGCTCCGTCAGGGAGACCGGACTGTGGTGGATTATGCCTTGGAGTTTCAAACAAGAGCACGTCTTAGCGACTGGAATGAGGCAGCACAGTGCGAGGTGTTCTTGACTGGGCTAGCGGAGTATGTTAAAGATGAACTGATCTCTTTTGATTTGCCTGCCAGTTTGGATGGCTTAATAGAATTGACTTCCCGAGTGGACAGACGCATCCAGGCAAGGCGACAGGAGCGACGCAAGGGGGAGACAGATCGCCGCGCTTTCAACCAACGTCGAGCTCCCCCGGCAGCCACCAGCTTCACCTCGGCCTCTCAACCAGTGGAGGTTGAACCCATGGAGGTAGGGCGCACCAGTCTCACCCGCGAGGAGCGGGAGCGCCGTCGCCGGGGAGGTCTTTGCCTGTACTGTGGCCAGGCTGGTCACTTCGTATCCCGGTGCCCAGTAAAAGACATGGCTCGCCCGTAACAGGGGAGGTACTGGTGAGCCGAACCACAAGACTCTCTCCCAACCAAAGACCCCTTTTCCACGCTGAGCTGCTACTCGTGAACGGATCACAGACCCTAGCTACGTTCATTGACTCTGGTGCTGATGACGGCTTCATTGACGAGGACCTAGTCCGTCAGCTGGGTATCGAGCGGGTACCGCTGCCATGCCCTGTTCCTGCTAACGCTCTGGACGGCCACCTACTGGGGACAGTGACTCACCAGTTCGTATGCTCCTGTCCGGTAACCACCTGGAGACCATTTGGTTTCTTATCCTGTGGTCACCCCAGCATCCACTAATCCTGGGACACCCCTGGCTCCGCCGCCATAACCCCCACATCGACTGGGCCACAGGGGCCATCATGGAGTGGAGTGCATCATGCCATCTGATCTGCCTGAAACAAGCTGCTGCAGTTCCGCAGTCAGCTTGCCCCAGCTCTGCGTCGGACCTGTCAGGAGTGCCTACGGAGTACCATGACTTTCGGGAGGTATTCAGTAAGGTCAAGGCCGCATCCCTGCCCCCATATCGTCCCTACGACTGCTGCATTAACCTGCAACCAGGCACCACCCCCCCCAGGGGCCGTCTCTACTCCTTATCGGCACCTGAGAGAGGCCATGGAGGCGTACATCAGTTCCTCCCTAGCTGCTGGGATCATCCGTCCCTTTTCTTCACCTGCAGGTGCGGGGTTCTTCTTCGTAGGGAAGAAGGACAAGTCACTTAGGCCATGCATTGACTACAGGGGCCTCAATGACATTACCATCAAGAACCGCTACCCACTCCCACTCATCTCTTCTGCCTTTGAGTTGCTGCGAGGGGCTACCATCTTCACCAAGTTAGACCTACGTAACGCCTATCATTTGGTCCGGATCCGAGAGGGGGACGAGTGGAAGACGGCTTTCAACACCCCCACTGGACATTATGAGTACCTGGTGATGCCCTTCGGTCTGACTAATGCCCCAGCCGTCTTCCAGGCACTGGTGAACGATGTGCTGAGAGACATGCTGAACAAGCAGGTATTTGTCTACCTTGATGACATTCTCATTTTCTCGAGGTCCCGAGAGGAGCACATCCACCATGTTCAATCGGTCCTCCAACGCCTCCTGAGGAATTCCCTGTTTGTGAAGGCAGAGAAGTGCGAGTTTCACGCCTCTTCTGTCTCCTTTCTGGGCTACATCGCGGGACAGGGGATCGTGCAGATGGACCCTGCCAAGGTGTCGGTGGTGACGTCCTGGCCCATCCCTGACTCGTGTAAGCAGCTGCAACGATTCCTGGGGTTCGCCAATTTCTATCGGCGGTTTATTCGCAGCTATAGCACCGTGGCTGCCCCACTCACGGCACTTGCCTCCCCTAGAGTGCAGTTTCGGTGGTCACCTTCGGCTGAGGAGGCCTTCCAGAACCTGAAGGACTGGTTTACGTCGGCCCCCATCCTGCAAGTCCCCGACCCAGAGAGACAGTTTGTGGTGGAGGTGGACGCCTCCGATGTAGGGGTGGGGGCCATCCTGTCCCAGCGGTCTGCCAGTGACCAGAAGCTCCACCCATGCGCCTTCTTTTCCAGGCGGCTCTCACTGGCAGAGAGGAACTATGACGTAGGGAACCGAGAGCTGCTTGCCGTTAAGCTGGCCCTTGAGGAGTGGCGTCACTGGCTTGAGGGGACCAGTCTGCCATTTTTGTGTTGGACTGATCACAAGAACCTTGAGTACGTTCAGTCCGCTAGAAGACTGAACTCTCGGCAAGCCAGATGGTCTCTGTTTTTTACCCGGTTTAACTTTTCCCTCTGTTACCGGCCCAGAACCCGTAACGTCAAGCCGGACGCCCTGTCACGCCAGTTTGTGGACAAGGGGGATTCCACCCCTTGCACTGACAAGATCCTGTCTGCCTTTGTTCTGGTTGCCTCTATCACCTGGGAGGTAGAGGAGAGAGTCAAGGCTGCCCTGGAGGCCGAGCCAGGGCCGAGCTCGTTCCCCAGACCCTGAGGTCCTCCAGTGGGCCCATAGCTCCAAGCTCACTTGCCATCCTGGGAGCCAGCGTACTAAGGATGCCTTGCAGCAGAGGTTCTGGTGGGCTACTCTGGAGAAGGACACCCGGGAATTCGTCAACGCCTGTCCTGTCTGCAACCGGCACAAACCTTCCCACCAGGCTCCCGCTGGTTTCCTGCAACCTCTGTCTGTGCCTCATCGGCCCTGGTCTCACATCTCCCTGGACTTTGTGACCGGTCTCCCGCTGTCCAACAAGCATACCACCATCCTAACGGTGGTAGATCGGTTCAGCAAGATGGCCCACTTTGTCCCCTTGCCCAAGCTCCCCTCGGCCAAGAAGACTGCTGAGCTGGTTCTGCTGCATGTCTTCCGGCTTCACGGTCTTCCCACGGATGTAGTCTCCGACCGGGGTCCTCAGTTCACGTCAGTCTTCTGGAGGGAGTTCTGCACGCTAATCGGGGCCACAGCCAGCCTGTCATTGGGATTCCACCCACAGTCTAATGGCCAGACCGAGCGCAAGAACCAGGAGATGGAGACAGCTCTACGGTGCTTGGTCTCCGAAACTCCAGCATCCTGGTCCCAGCAGCTCCTGTGGGTGGAGTATGCTCACAACACCCTGACCAGCTCTGCCACTGGAATGTCCCCGTTCCAGTGTGCCTACGGGTTTCAAACTCCATTGTTCTCGGTCCTGGAGAAGGAGGTTTCCTGCCCCTTGGTCCAGGCTTTCGTTCGCCGCTGCCACCGTACCTGGGCCAAGGCCAGAGTTGCGCTCCTCAGCGTCAGACATCGAGGAGCCGTCCTCCGACCAGGACAATTCACCCGCCGATGAAGAGAGGGCGGAGATGTCGGAGGAGTATTAGTCCTCCCTCAGATCCCCTTCGCCAGCGTGGCGATGGCTTTGGGACGTCAGGAGCCGTCCCTTAGAGGGGGGATTCTGTCACGGTTCAGCGCCACACTTTTCTTTAAGTTATTTTCTTCCTGTCTGTGTACTAACTGTCCTGTCATTTCAGATCCTGCTGCACGCCCCCTTCATCAGTCACTCCCTCCTCGTCAGCCCTTATTCCTTGCACCTGGTCCATCCCTGTCTCACCTGTAGCACATTCCCTCACTAGTCTTCACTACTTAGGTCCCCTCACTTGCACTTGTCCCCTGCCAGATTGTCTTGTGTTTTTGAACCTAGCTCTCCAGCGTTCCTTGTGTGTAACCTGTAGTTACCTGTTGAGTAAAGGAATCATATTCTGTACCTCTGCCTTCCTGAGTTGTGCTTTTGGGTCCTTGGGTTATCGGGGCCGTTACAAAACTAACATTTTCAAAATTGTTTGCTTGTTGATTCCCAGACAGACTTTATAATTGTTTTGTAATTTCAGCATCCTTTTAACACATCTATTGCAATCACAGCTAAATGTGTATTTTTGGTGTATGTGGGACGGCCACTGCATGTGCAAAGCAGCGATGCCTCTCCGTCTAGAGCGAGTTGTGCAAATAAACACAGTAGTCTTGAACCAGTAACCAGTAAAGGTTTTGTGTGAAGGTTGCATACTATGGCTGGCTCCAAATATGACACCTGGCTCCAGATCAGCCAATAGCTAAATGAAATTGCAATATCCATGTTTCAACCAGTAGAGGGATGTCACTCTGCATATTTATAACTCAGTATGTAGAAACACAACACAATCCAGACACAGTACATTGGCTTTCAGAGGAACAAAGTTTTGATTCTACGGCAACTAAATCCTACTGGAACCAAAAGAGTCCACAGATCATACGATCCAATCTGCAGAAACCCAGAGACCACGTAGACCTAAAGCATCTTCCTTATATAAGAGAAATTACATTCACACATTAAACGCTTATGGCTGAATATAAAACAATATTACTGCCAAGAATGATCAATATGAGACCTCCACCTTCCATAGCAAATCGCTGAACACCACACATCCTCAAATATTTAGCACAATCTGGCACAACCCAGACTTTCAGATCAAAAATAAATACTTGAATTCAATAAATGGAAAAGAGAAGAAATGATCCATTTGGAACATTAAGCTCATAACGGCTCACAGATGATACCTTAAAATACTAAAGCAGTGATAGGACGTCTGCGGCTAAAGTTTCTTGCAATATTTCCAACTGAAACACTTTCCAAAAGAACAAATCTGTTTTTACACATAACCATATGCCGTAGCGTTCCACCTGTGTCTGCTAGTAGACCTTCCTCAGCGAAGTCATCATTGAAATGAACAAGTCCTACTGGTCGCCTTGACAATTGAAAAAAAAAAACAATCTTTACTGACTTGGAAAGAGAAATAAACTCTCATTGCTAATGTGTCAGATGTGGCTTGTTTTCTCTAAGTCATTCTTTTTTATGAGTGGCTATATAAATAAACCTGACAAGACTTCATTTGATTAGGCTGTACATTCTGATCTAAAACTTCACTGGGTAGTTTTGTTGGGCATATTACTACTTGCTGGTTTCATCCGCCCCAGAAAAGCAGCAATAATCATGATTGAATAGTGATGACGACTGTCATAAAGCTATGGTTGTCTGATCAAGTTCGTTCACCAAGACTAACGACTGCAGCAACACAGAAGAATTGACGATGACTAATTAGCAAATCCATAATGTTTTCCTCCTCTTAAGCATCTCCCTTGAGGCTGCTTTGAATCATTATGCAAATGGTGTTGTCAAATGTCAATTAACGTGAGCAGAAATCCTGTGATTTATTATTTTGAGGAGTTGTGTGCAGGTGGAAACTTTCTTCTCCAAGTCATTAAAACTGTGTCGGAGACAAAGAGGGGAACCGTGGGAGAAGCTAACTAGCACTTAGCTGCCGAGAGAAAACAAACAGGCTGCAATACTGAGCCAGCTTTCATGTAATGATCATGGAAACGCCTGCAATTACAATGAATAGTGGAAGAAAGTGTGTTTCAAAGGGACTAAGACTACTGGAGGTATAGAAGACACAACTACAACCAGGAGAAAGGTTGCTGGTCACTGGTAGTGTAGCTCACAGACACACACACACACACACACACACAGAACATTGTTGCATTGACAATGTTGCAGTTTTATTATGTTCATTCTTTTCTCATGACATCTATTGCACGTATGTCCAAGGAAGGGGTCCAAGGACAGAGGATGTACAGATTATAAAGCCCTCTGAGGCAGATTTGTGATAATGGGTGATACAAATATAGTTTCATTGAATTTAATTCGGCATAGATATGTTTTTACCAACAATGTGTTGGATTTAACAGTGGAATGAGTTAGGCTATTGTTTTAGGAAAGACATGTCCAGGAGAACGCTATCAGGACCATGGAAGTGATGTTGTGGTCAAACTGCTGACACGTCAAAACAAGCACCAGCGCCAGAGAGCAGAGGAGCTGTCTATTTCACTGTGGTGCTGAAATGACCACTGACTTCAACAAAAGACATTTTCCCAGTCGACAAAGGTCTGAATTTTTTTCTCATTACACACCTGCCTATAGCACACAACAAGACAGAAGAGAGCCCGCCCAACAGGACCGTCTTCACTGCATTACCAGTCATAATGTACAGACGTACTTTAAAGGATCTGTATTAAACATTAATGTAGCAGCAAACAGCGATTGTTAAGATATCATGAACTAATGTCTACCAAAGTTGCTTTTCCTCTGTTTGTGTTATTCAAGCTTCTCCTTGCTTTGATGATGGGCCACTTGTGCTTTTAGTGCATTTGGGCTTCAGTGCCCCACATGGGGTTTTTATTTTCCAAAGCGAGAGTCCGGGGACAGAGGATGTTGTGCATGGCAAAAGCCCTCTGAGGCAAATTTGTGATTTTGGGCTTTGCAAATACATTTAATTGAAATTGAAATATCGTGGTTACAGATGATTACCCTGTACCACAGCGTCATCGCAAAGCGTAGGACCCATTCTCCGGTATGTTACCTGTTGCCGTAGTTGGAACTGTTAGCGCTGGTATCACTGTTAGCGCTGATATCACTGTTATTGCTGACATCACTGTTAGCGCTGGTATCACTGTTAGCACTGGTATCACTGTTAGCGCTGGTATCACTGTTATTGCTGACATCACTGTTAGCGCTGGTATCACTGTTCGCGCTGGTATCACTGTTATTGCTGACATCACTGTTAGCGCTGGTATCACTACTAGCGCTGGTATCACTGTTAGCGCTGGCATCACTGTTAGCGCTGGCATCACTGTTAGCGCTGGTATCACTGCTAGGGCTGGTGTCACTGCTAGCACTGGTATCACTGTTAGCACTGGTATCACTGTTAGCGTTGGTATCACTGTTAGCGCTGGTATCACTGTTATTGCTGGTATCACTGGTATCACTATTGGTGTTGGTATCACTGTTAGCGTTGGTATCACTGTTAGCGCTGGTATCACTGTTAGCGCTGGTATCACTGTTAGCGCTGGAATCACTGTTATTGCTGGTATCACTGTTATTGCTGGTATCACTATTGGCGTTGGTATCACTATTAGCGTTGGTATCACTGTTATTGCTGGTATCACTGTTATTGCTGATATCACTGTTAGCTATGGTATCACTGTTAGCGCTGGTATCACCAGCGGACTCACCGTTGACGCATTGAAAAGCCGTTGAGAGGCAGAAGGCTCTCAATCTCGGATCTTCCACCTATGATAAAATATGAATTTGAATGCATTGATTCAGCATCTCACTTCTATATAGGCTATGTAAGCTCAATACCTCGGTATAGAAATGTCACGGACCAATACTGGAAACAGCAATCAATATGTTCAACAGGCTGAACTGGTAAATACACTGAAGGAGTCGATTAAAAACATTTGTTCAGAGTTTGAGCCCATTTTGAAAAGTTTTCTCGACACCCATGTGTACAGGGTCCTCGTGACTTTGTGTTTCAATGGTGCTTCATGGATTCAGGAACGAGCAAACAATGACTGGAGAGCTGGGGGAGGACACCAAAGCTCTCATTGTTCATGTAAAAAACACTTACAACAATCAACAGCTGCAATCTAAAACACAATGAAACTTTTGTTCGCTCTTTTGTTGTGGACTCGTCAAGTACCTGGAGAACGGAACGAGAGCGGACTTTCAATAGCAAGGTGAAGGGGCTCTTTTAGAGGCAGCAAAATTACTCAATAAATCAAGCCATAAAAGACAACACAGGGTGTCAATTAGCTTGTGTAATTGAATAATTACTGGCCAGAGAGCTCGGGCACAGTCACAGCAGAAGCCGTTTTCCAAATGTCAAAAAGCAATTGAAATAAATTACACATTTCTCAGATCACATCAGCAATGAGGACAGCCATAACAATTCACACACACACACACACACACACACACACACACACACACACACACACACACACACAGTATTCTCTGTGTTCTCGGGCCTCTGCTCTGCTCTCTTTACCAGAATACCGCTGTGATCATTCCTTTTTAGTTACCCATGTGTACAAATGTGTGCATTTCTTCCAAATTCCAAATTCATAGGTACTTCTTAACACAAACACATTCAGAGAGAGCTTTACCCGGCATGAATACTAAAATAAACTTGGAATATATTGAGAACATTGTTAAAAGAAAACCTTAACAATGGATGGGGTAAAAAGGAAAAGACATCTGTGGTGGTGGTACAAAGAGAGATAAACTGTCCTGCTCCAACTTCCTTTTTATCTCATCAGCACAACCAGCACAACCTGTACCTTCTCATTATCTGAACAAAGACTGGATGTTTGTGAATTTGGGGAACACCGGTTTAAATGTCCCCTCCTCCTATGGGCCACGCTTTCCTGTACCTCTCCATCTCTTTACCCATGGGCAATATTATACACCTCTAAATGGGGAAATTAAAGCCTGAATTGTTTCAGTTTTTTCTCAAAACTAGTACTTTAGATGAGCAAAACGACATTGGCCAGTCACCCAAACCCCAATGACCGTTATATATACTGATATATTTGGCACTGTCCACAGTATAAGAATATCGATAAACCGAAAACGCAGCGTAGTCTGATTCCTTAGCGTGCTTTCTTTTTGTGGCTGTTATTTCATGGAAAGAAATTGCCCCCTTGCAATTTCTAAAAGCTCCATCAAAGACATTTCAAGTGCGCTCACTTTCATCTTGACCTTCAAATAAAGTGGATTAGATCATCTGGAAAAACTCTTGGTACGGTCGCCTGTCTGTCAGGTTTCAGGCCGTAGGTTTCGACATTCAGGTATTTTTGTTTTGCTTCTGGTGATTCTTATGGTTTTCATTGGGTGCAGTTCTTGAATCCACAGACAAGTGACTGTGAGTCGCTTCTGGAGCAGCGGTGGAATCTGCCCCTCTCACAACCTAATTAGAGATCACATCAGGGTTGTTAGGTGAATGGTTTATTCATCATCCAGAGGTACATTTAATGGGCCAAACTCATTTAGATGCTCATTATCAAACTTGGCAACAGATCATATTATCCGGGCGTTTTGATCTTTCTGAAGGACGGTAGTGTAAAGAGAGGCAGAGGGAGGCGAGAGCAGAGAAACTAACAACCAGCCAGATCGGCGCTTTGATTAAACATTGAAGGATCGCCTCTCACAAAGAACACGTCGTCTCTCCGCTCGGTTTCCATGGACCCCCGGAGTCCCCCACCATTGTCCAGCAGATGCTGCAGCCACGCCCCTAGCCGGGGTTACCCCCACCTCATTGGCTGGACCAACCTTTGATGGTTTTCCTGGTACAAACAGAGAAGAGGTGTATGTGGAATGTCTTACTCTCTCTTCAGTCGGAAGCCTAATGAGCAAGCATGGGTGGGGACTGGCTTTTGATTGGCAGGCTCAACTAAATATGGAGTATCAAGGTCGTCTTTAATAAGATGCTGTTGATTCATGTTTGTCATGGATCCACTGGGTCTGTACAGATGATGTCCCATGATAGTGTGCGCTCATATTTTGAAGAAAATGGGATAGAAAATAAAAAGGATATGAATAAAACAAGGATTGGTACGCACAAAGTGTTGCTTCATGGGTAATTTAGATATTTTTTTCCCATGTTCCTTTTGTTTGATATGCATAATCATGTCACAATGATTGGCTAACCCTAGAGGAAGAAAGGAGTGACAGACTTGAAAAGCGGGAAATGAAAAGAATGGAATTTGGCTCCAAATATTAGAGTGAATTTGTCTGAGATCTGAAGCGCATGTTTAAAATGAAGATCCAGGATGGATGGAAACATTCCAATTACATTCTTACTTCGGGATTTAGGATTCTGACAATAGGAATAAGTCTGACATTAATCTATATGTTTCGACAAATCTCATAAAACGAACAAAACAAGCAGAACCTGCATATGTTAGTCCGCCTCAATACTTTCTCCCCCACTCCTCTCAGCCTCGATCTCATTGGTTCCTGCTGAAGACGTAAATCCTTTAGTGAGCGAGGCTTGGTGTTTAAGTACTGAGCAGAATGTGTTCTTTAGATCCAACCTTACCCAATGTGGGACTTTGTTAATAAGTGAAGCGCCTCTTTGTATGACGCAACATTTGATTATTTGTTCACCAAACAATACAGCAAACTATTGGTGCTGAGCAGGTCGTGTTGGTCAGAACTCAGTCGCTGACAAATAAATAGCTGCTGCTGAAATTTCCAGTCTGGGATCCCATTGGCTGACGGTCTGACCGCGGGTGTCGCCTCTGGTTCAGGTGCAGCGTAGACGTGCTCCTCTGTGGGCCGTCAGCCTCTACGGTCTGCCGGGAGAGCAGAGCGTAGAGGCCGAGCTCAGACTGTCTGTCTGCATTCAAATGCAGACATCTGTTCAGAGAGATGAATACAAAAGCGACCGTGCGTGTGTGTGTGTGTGTGTGTGTGTGTGTGTGTGTGTGTGTGTGTGTGTGTGTGTGTGTGTGTGTGTGTGTGTGTAGTGTTGCTAATTTGTTATAGTTTTTGGAAAACAATGAAGCTCTATAGCACAGAAGGAAGAAGACGTATCAGGTTACTTGTTAGTAAATCAATCACTGATTGTTCCTGCTCTACTCTATTGTTGACAATATGAGAAATGTAGAATATGATCAAACTCAAACCTCAAAACACTTCTTCGTGCAGTGATTGCTGCATGTTTTAAATCCAGTTTGTTTAGTGGGTCATGGCCTGCGTCAGGCCTTGAGATATGTGGAATCAATCAGCATGTAGACCATAAAAACATCTTTAGATCCTGGCTGAGTCCTATCGTCTTTAATTTCCCATCAAAACGTCGGGAAGATCACTCATTTCCCAAATTAAACATCTTTCACTGCTAACTTATTCAAGAGATTCCAATTAGCCGAAAAGTGGTGCTTCATGATTGTGTTCCCCACCCACTCCCTTTCCCATTCAGATACTTTAAAGAAAGCCTTAAAGGAGAACGCTCCCCGTCCTGTGTGTGTGTGTGTGTGTGTGCGTGTGTGTGTGTGTGTGTGTGTGTGTGTGTGTGTGTGTGTGTGTGTGTGCTGCTACTGAGCTCTATCAGTTGGTATAAATCTTTAATTTTGGAGATCAGCATTAATGGTCGAAACAGCCTCAGATCTGCGCTCCACTCCTTGCTTTCATCTCTCGGCTGGAGGAATGTGTGTGTGTGTGTGTGTGTGTGTGTGTGTGTGTGTGTGTGTGTGTGTGCGATCGTTTGTCCCATAAGTACACAAAATTAGCTGCTTATCAGTTGATCTGCGTACCTGATCCCTCAGAAATCTTTTCTGTGCGTCCAAGGCGCTGCACATCTCTGCTGGCTGGATGGAGGGAGGAGGTGGAGGGGGAGGGGCTCTCATTAAATCACTTTCCAAAGACAATAAGGCCAGCGCTTCCTCCTCTTCCTGAACTTCCCCTGTCGCCGACAGACTCTAAGCTTCAGCCGTTTACCTCGCGGCGCCGTGGCGTGAAGATTGAATTGGCATTAATCTGTTTAGCCTCCTGTGTTTTTATCAACATTCAGCAATGCTGAAATAAAGAGGGATGGAGGAAGAGCGATATCGGGAGCCATGCTGGGAGGAGAGGGAGGCGGCTGTTGTTCTGCTGTATCCCTCGTTTGTTAACTCCACTTTCTCCTAATCAATCAAGCACCGAATGCATCATCTCGCTGTTCTATTTGGACTTATTTGGCCGGGTGCGAGGATCAGTTATTCTCCAGGCGGTTTCATAATGCTGCGGCCGCCCCTTGTTTTCCACATTAATGAGTGCAGACTGTGGAATTAGGCCGGGCTGCCTGTTAATGGGGCCTGTGAAAGCCGGAGAGTGACTGCAGCTCTCGTTAGCCGAGCCGGCGGCTATTGATTGCAGCGGGCCACTGGGGGCTCCCTACCTGCGGTTGACTTTGTACTTCTGCTGGAGTTGTAAGGGTCTGCTGAACAACAGGGACCACGCACATCTCAAACAAGGTCTATGAAAAGCCTATCAATTAGGCTTTGAAGGTCAAGCAAACTCTCCCTCCCCGCGCTCTCCGCCTCTGTCTCCCCACTTGCTCGGTCTTGAGAAGACGGCATCTCCTCTGCTCTCTCCAAAATACATCTGAAGACTCCATTCAATTAAATATCTCTCAGCTCCAGCTGCTCCCTAAGTGAAAGGTCAACTAAGTCCAGGAGGCTAAAAGAGAAAGGCTTGGCTTCTTCACAGCCCCTCCCCACAACAAAGCCTCCCCCAAGCAGGCGCTCTTGCTCTTAATGATACCCACTGGTCAATCCCTAACTAGCAGTGACAGTTACCCCCAGAAGCACCACTGCCGACCAGAGCCAATCGATCAGGTGGAAAGAAAATACATATAATGATAACCCGCAGACATAATGTCAAGCCCTTGCACTGTCCCAATTGGTTGACATTCAGGTAGCTAGTGTGGAGAGAGAGCCGGCCAGACATCAAACGGGCGGTGCAGCGGTGAGCTGTCCTGCTCTCTTGCGCCCACTGAGGTGGGTTAACCCGCTCACATGAACCCTAATTACCTCACTGTGGCCTCGGGGAGTCCCGGAGGAATGGCCTGCGAGGCGGATGACACACACACACACACACACACACACACACACACACACAACACACTCAATAGCCATCAACACAAACACTGCCTAATTGAGTCAAATTGGGCCTCATTACTTAAGCTTCAGTGTAGCCCAGTTGAAAGAGAAGCTAACGGCGTGTGGACCCGGGGATGCCGCCATCTCCACTTTCTAGGTCAGCTGTGGAAAAAGTCCAAAAAGAAAATATATTTAAAAAGAAAACCTTTAACAGAGAAAATTGTGCCCTTATATTTCAAATATGCATTGCATTATGCATAGTATTATGCATATTATTATGCCATATTATTATGCATATTATTATGCCATATTATTATGCATAGTATTATGCCATATTATTATGCATATTATTATGCATAGTATTATGCCATATTATTATGCATAGTATTATGCCATATTATTATGCATAGTATTATGCCATATTATTATGCATAGTATTATGCCATATTATTATGCATAGTATTATGCATAGTATTATGCCATATTATTATGCATAGTATTATGCATAGTATTATGCCATATTATTATGCATAGTATTATGCATAGTATTATGCCATATTATTATGCATAGTATTATGCATAGTATTATGCCATAGTATTATGCCATAGTATTATGCATAGTATTATGCCGTAGTATTATGCATAGTATTATGCCGTAGTATTATGCCGTAGTATTATGCCGTAGTATTATGCCGTAGTATTATGCTGTAGTATTATGCCATAGTATTATGCATAGTATTATGCCGTAGTATTATGCATAGTATTATGCATAGTATTATGCTGTAGTATTATGCATAGTATTATGCCGTAGTATTATGCCGTAGTATTATGCATAGTATTATGCTATAGTATTATGCATAGTATTATGGATCTAGGGATGGTAATGGTTGTCAGCCAGTCAGCCCCCTTTGGTATTTGGCAAATACATTTTCTGCAGACACTCATGGGCCCCAGAGGATGAATGCAACTGACTTCTGGTGATCACCTGACAACAATGTCCTCTAAATGAGGTGCACATGCAACTTAACTGCAATTCCAATTAATTCAATTCAATTCAGTTTATTTTATATAGCCCAACATCACATGGCAGGGGGCAGGACCGGTTCCAGGCAGCCATGAATCCATGGAAAAAGAAAGTAGAGTTAGTAATGTGCATTGAAGAGACAATAATTTATTCAGAAGGAGAGAAAGAAGAGGAGAAGAGGAGAGGAGGAGTGAAAGAGGAAGAGAGGAAGAGAATAGAAGAGGAGAAGAGGAGCTCAGTGTATCCTAAGATGTCCCCCAGCAGTCTAGGCCTATAGCAGCAAATCTAGGGGCTGAACCAGGGCAAACCTGAGCCAGTCCTAACTATAAACCTGAACCAGTCCTAACTATAAACCTGAAACAGTCCTAACTATAAACCTGAACCAGTCCTAACTATAAGCCTGAAACAGCCCTAACTATAAACCTGAAACAGTCCTAACTATAAACCTGAAACAGCCCTAACTATAAACCTGAACCAGTCCTAACTATAAGCCTGAAACAGCCCTAACTATAAGCCTGAAACAGTCCTAACTATAGACCTGAAACAGTCCTAACTATAGACCTGAAACAGTCCTAACTATAAGCCTGAGTCAGTCCTAACTATAAACCTGAGTCAGTCCTAACTATAAACCTGAGTCAGTCCTAACTATAAACCTGAGTCAGTCCTAACTATAAGCCTGAGTCAGTCCTAACTATAAGCCTGAGTCAGCCCTAACTATAAACCTGAGTCAGTCCTAACTATAAACCTGAGTCAGTCCTAACTATAAACCTGAGTCAGTCCTAACTATAAACCTGAGTCAGTCCTAACTATAAACCTGAGTCAGTCCTAACTATAAGCCTGAGTCAGCCCTAACTATAAGCCTGAGTCAGTCCTAACTATAAGCCTGAGTCAGTCCTAACTATAAACCTGAGTCAGTCCTAACTATAAGCCTGAGTCAGCCCTAACTATAAACCTGAGTCAGTCCTAACTATAAACCTGAGTCAGTCCTAACTATAAACCTGAGTCAGTCCTAACTATAAACCTGAGTCAGTCCTAACTATAAACCTGAAACAGTCCTAACTATAAGCCTGAGTCAGCCCTAACTATAAGCCTGAGTCAGTCCTAACTATAAACCTGAAACAGCCCTAACTATAAACCTGAGTCAGCCCTAACTATAAACCTGAAACAGTCCTAACTATAAGCCTGAGTCAGCCCTAACTATAACTATTACATTTTGAAGGAAACTGCACAACCACAACAAAGCTATGTGAAGGTAAAAATGGATGGTTTGGCTGAGATGAGTATGTTTTTAAAGTAAATTAAGTTACGTATGTAACCTTTAACTTTAAAATAAGTCGGCGGTGACTTTGTTTTCCCTGTGAAAGGGTTGTTACTATCTTTATTGGGGGAGTTTTTCCTGATCCGATGTGAGGTCCCGGGACAGGGATGTCATGTGTACAGATTGTAAAGCCCTCCGAGGCAAACTTGTATTTGTGATGTTGGGCTATATAAAATAAACTGAATTGAATTGAATTGAATTGAATTGACTTTGTGTTTTACATGAGCAGCAGTCTCCTGGGTGAGTTTAGCCCATCAATCTTTGGTCAGAAAGAGTTGTGATATGTCAGAAATCAGGTAGAAAATGTATTTTCCTCTAAACATAACTGACGATGTAGTTTCCTTATATGAGAAGGCCACGCTAGCAGCAGATGTCAAATCTCTGTCACAATCCAACATCATTGGTGAAGGCGGTGTTCTGGTCACGTTCCTGGTGGATTACTTATTAACTTGAACTGCATGTTTTACTGTTTACCTTGTGACTTTTGTGAAGAACACAAGAATACAACACAAATGTTGCTGCTATGCTAACTTTGTTGTAAGGTGTGAATTGTGAAATCCAGGCCTGTGGTTTTATTAAGGTGCAGTGTTTTGGCATCAGATAAGCCCTTACACCTTACTCCAACTGGACTTCTATATTGTATTTCACTGTTGTAAATGGGTTTAAAATTCTATTTTTGCCCATACCAATATGTGCCTTTCAAGCTAGGGTTGGTAATCTCTAAAGATTACCAACCCTAGCTTGGTAATGTACGCTGTAAAAGTAAGATGAAAATTATCAACAATAAAAAACAGCACAGCAGGGTTCTCAAGTGTCACGCATTGAGCGTGACTGTCACGCATTTCGGTCTTAAGTCCCGCCCTCCCGCCACACATCGTATTTCTCACGCTGAAAAAAAACTCTCGGCTATTTAATGTGCCGCAGCGCACAAACATGACCTGGTCGCTGCCCTCACCATGGAGGAATCAAGCACGTCTCCCCCGAATCCCCTGGAGCTCTGCCGCGAGGTGCCACTCATCAGCCAATCAAAAAAAAAGAAATGGGCTACACGAATAGCCAATCAGAAAAACGTATCTGTTGTATCTGGGTAAAATGTAATCCAGCAACCAATGAAAATAAAGCTAATAAAAATATGGGGGGGAGGGGAGCTGGTCTGTGGGCATCCGGCATGAGGAGGAGGATATGTCACTCTTACCTGTCTTAAAAACTTGAGAGCCCTGGCACAGTGTTGCCAACTCTTTTCCAACGATAGCAGCTAGCACTAGCTCCAAACGCTGCAGAGTGTAGTGAGAAAGTCGCCAAGTTGGCAACTTCAAGGCCACGCCCCCAAAGTCATTATGGTGAGCGTAAACAGCAAACATGGCTGGTGTTAGCACCCACAGCCATCAAGCTAGCAGCTGGTGGAGGACTCCGCTGATGTGCAAATGCAGGTCGGAGCCACAGATCACATGGTTTTTGTCGTAGCATTTGATTTATTAATGGCTGTCGGGATGTAATGAGAATTTCCACAAATATGACAAAACATGTTAGTGAAGAAGATTACCAACCCCAGCTTTAACAGCAAGCAGATAAGTGTGCCAGTACCACTGAGCCCATGTGTGAGTGTCATTGATCTGTCTGGTTCTAAACCTGGTTCCACTTTCCAAGTCTTCACTTAATGTAGTAGAGTTGTATCAATTAGTTGATCTGATACGCAAAGTAAGGCCTCTTCCCGGTCCCCTTCTCGGATTCAAGAGTGTCCCAGTCTGGGAGGTGAACCGGACAGACGGCCTGACTCCAGAGGAGAAAGTGCTGGTCTGGGCTGAAGTCCCATCAATAGGCTGCGGAGCGGCAGCCGTTAGCCAGGATGGCTGCCGCTGCTCCTGATCACAAGCAGACTGCAGGAGATACAGCGAGCCGCGGAGAGACCGGCAGGATCCCTTACACCTTTACCTCGGGTCTCTCTTTCTCCCTCGCCCTCTCTTCCCCAAATGAAAAAGTGCAGACTGAAGGCGATCACATTTCCCATATTATCAATACTACCTGCTGCAGTCCTGTCGCCGTGGCCTCGTAACCTTGTTGCACAGTCTCTGTCCTTCTGGCTGCTCTTACTGGAAACACTGGTGATCTGCTACTGGGCCACTCTGATGATCAGCACAATATCACACCAGGAGAACTTCTGTTACACTAGGGCCATAGATATATCATTTCATATAACATAATACTACCAGACAGCTGCATTTAGCAGGATAATACAAAAAGTGAAATAGGCAAGCACAGTTTATGATGGATTATTATTTTATTTGAAGAATGAACTTCCACAATTATTTAACTAGTTTGAGATCAAACCCAATGTAATTTATACAATAATCAATGTACAATTTGTAATATATTATTATATTTTACATCTGTAAAATTTAAATAGATTTAAATATTGTTTGGCCAGCATGTTGAAAACTTGGAAGAAAGACTCTGACCAGGCCTTTGTATTTGTATTGATTTGAGGATCATTCTGCTCTAAACAAATGCTGATTTTTCATTATATTCATGTCTCCTCAGTTCCTCTGGTCAATAAGACATGCTACAATGTCTTTCCCCGGACAATGATTACCTATTGACCCCTCCTCTTGTGGGAATGCTTCATATGACAGAGGGTCTAGTCACATATTCAAATATCCTGTAAGCATCTCATTTCAATAAATACGAAATCCATAACTGGATTTGGATTTCTTCTGCTCTGGGGAACCTAAGAACCTCAGAATCTGACCCCGTAATGCTGTGTAGTCGGCTGGTTCTGGACGGACTTGGTAAATGCTGATCAACTTTATGGATCTATGGAAGCTTCCCATCGAGTAAAACGGTCGTGCAGCTTTTGGATTTGGAAAGCCATTAATTCATTTATTGTCTGTTATTTGGAGTGGATGCATTCTTAAAACACCTTTAGAGCAGAAGGATTTATAAGGAAGGGGTTCCTCCAAAATGGAACATTTCTGCTGTCAAGTTTGGTTTCATTTTCTCGATGCAGAGTCTTCCATTAAACTTGAGTCAAACTGTTCCACGACCAGAGACCTAAAGCGAGATGGGCTGATTAAATGATCTGTTCTCTGTGAGTATTTCACCCGGGTTCAAATGCCTCCCGAGTGCCTGAAATGGTTCATTTGTTGAAGTTGTCCTCTGCATCCGTTTCTACAGGTGCTGCACTCAAAGTCTTTCATTTCCTTTTGCTCCGTATTTCTCCCTTTATTCTGAAAGTACTACTTGCTTCATTTGATTGAACTCAATGGGATTACAACAGAGTTAATTGCTCCCAGGTTTGTCCACTTATTACCATGTGACCAGCACACTGGCTCCCATTGTTTCCAGGCCTTCCATTAAGATTACCTGCTCTTGCTGCAGAATTGCTCCATTGTCTCCTTTAGAGCCTGGGCTCCAAATGGAAGGTGAATGGCAGAGAGTACAATAGGAGGGCCGGAGAGGCAAAGGGTGGCTGTATATGCACTAATGAAAGTACAGCCTTTTAAAAATAGGACTTCTGGCAGCTCCTGGATTGAGCTATTAGACACAGATGATGTGCTGTGCTACTTCTTTAGCAGCAGGTGAGAAACCCACAGAGCAGCATGGCTCTAGGGATGCAATGGTGGCCACTTTGCCTGCGACCACAACATCTCAACAACTTTTGGATAGATTGCCATGAAATTGGGAACACATACTCATGTTGCCCAGAGGATGACTCTTCCTGACCTCTGTGATCCCCGGACATTTCCTCCAGCAGCAGTCGACTGCTCGGCTCCCAGTTCTGCTGCAGTGTTGTTGGGTTGGGCCTCCGGAGCGTTGGGCCATCGGGTGCGGGTCGATTTCCCCCACAGAGGTCCTGGGTTCTCCATAACTTGCCTTATATTTAGATTATGTGAAATATCTCAGTCAACAACTTTTCGTCAAAATGTTTTTTTTCTACTTCTGGCGCCAATAGAAACCAACTGGGCTGGCCTGAGGTCTATTTCCAATGTGTGCCAAATCTGGCAATAAAAACACACTATCCCTTTATGGAAGATAATCAGTATCATATAAATGCTATGCTATATATAATATAAATGATCCCATTCTCATGAACGATAAAACATGCACCTCCCGCTGTTGACTCTACGTAAGTCCAACTCCCCTTCCATCTCAAAATCCTTCCACTATATTTATTAGAAAGAGCCCGGTGTCACCACGGCTTGTGATTATAGCTTTCAAATGACGAACTTATTCCAGGTATTTGTCAATCTAAACAGAGAGCGAGTGCAAAAAGGAGACACACACACACACCGACTCAGCACAGCGCTTTAGGTGCCGTGTCCAATGTAAACCTGGTGTCGAGCCTAAAGGTGTTTTCCCTAAACTGACATACATTACACTGCATTGTGTGTCTGCATGTCAGCGCAGTAGTCATGAAGGTCATGCAGTCATCAACGTGGTCAGATGATAAAACGTCTCAGGGACCAGGAGCCACCGGCCTGGCTACACACTCCTCGTCTCATTATTTCTGTAGACCAACTTAACTTACAGCGTTCATGTCATGCATGCTTGTCGGCATCGTTCTGTCACACATTCTGTATGGATGTAGTTCTGGTACAGGAAGATGACGTTTCTTAATCCTGCCGAAAAAAACTCAGGATGTTTCGCCTGAAACGACTTTTGAACTAATTACTGAACCTATTTAAATTACAGAACAGATGTGAGATGTGGGCAGTGGTTCAAAGGTCTGATGCTGACTATGCCAACATTGACTTCTTCCCAGAGAAGAAATGCACTGCATCCGTCCAATACCAATAACTATATTTTTAATATATACATTATGTATATAAATATACACAATAAAATAGAATAGAATACCAACTAACTGGAATGAAACATATTTATATTTACAGCTGAAGAGTGTATTTATTAATTAAGTAATTAAGTAAATTAGATAAACAGATAGTGCAAAGTGCAAAATGCAAAGTATATATGGTACAGTGATGAACTAATCCACGGAGGAACTAGCAAGCGGTGACTTGTTGTAAAGCCGTCTAGCTGTCGGCAGGAATGTTCTCCTGTAACGGTCCTTATTGCAGCGGAGCGTGAGGAACCTCTTGGAGAAAGTGCTCCTCTGGCCCTGCAGCAGGTGGTAGAGAGGGTGGTCCACGCAGGGTTGGTCCATATATATATATATATATATATATATATATATATATATATATATATATATATATATATATATATATATGACCTACATTAGTAAACAGACCATCAAAGAGAAGGTGGTCTGTTTCTATACTTATTCTTATTCTGCTTGTCATCGGTGACAGGATTCTGGTGAAACCAGACCCAGATCCAGCAGAGACCAGATCCACCGTGGACAGACCCAGATCCAGCAGAGACCAGATCCACCGTGGACAGACCCAGATCCAGCAGAGACTAGATCCACCGTGGACAGACCCAGATCCAGCAGAGACCAGTCCACCGTGGACAGACCCAGATCCAGCAGAGACTAGATCCACCGTAGACAGACCCAGATCCAGCAGAGACCAGATCCACCGTAGACAGACCCAGATCCAGCAGAGACCAGTTCCACCGTGGACAGATCCAGCAGAGACCAGATCCACTGTAGACAGACCCAGATCCAGCAGAGACTAGATCCACCGTAGACAGACCCAGATCCAGCAGAGACCAGATCCACCGTAGACAGACCCAGATCCAGCAGAGACTAGATCCACCGTGGACAGACCCAGATCCAGCAGAGACCAGTCCACCGTGGACAGACCCAGATCCAGCAGAGACCAGATCCACCTTGGACAGACCCAGATCCAGCAGAGACTACATCCACCGTGGACAGACCCAGATCCAGCAGAGACTAGATCCACCGTGGACAGACCCAGATCCAACAGAGACCAGTCCACCGTGGACAGACCCAGATCCAGCAGAGACCAGATCCACCGTAGACAGACCCAGATCCAGCAGAGACCAGTTCCACCGTGGACAGACCCAGATCCAGCAGAGACTAGATCCACCGTGGACAGACCCAGATCCAGCAGAGACCAGATCCACCGTAGACAGACCCAGATCCAGCAGAGACCGGACCGGAGTGGTACTGTGTGATACTGCGTGGTACTGTGTGATACTGCGTGGTTCTGCGTGGTACTGTGTGATACTGCGTGATACTGCGTGGTACTGCGTGGTACTGTGTGATACTGCGTGGTATTGCGTGGTACTGTGTGATACTGTGTGGTACTGTGTGATACTGTGTGGTACTGTGTGATACTGCGTGGTACTGTGTGGTACTGCGTGGTACTGTGTGGTACTGCGTGATACTGCGTGGTATTGCGTGGTACTGTGTGATACTGTGTGGTACTGTGTGGTACTGTGTGGTACTGTGTGATACTGCGTGGTACTGTGTGGTACTGCGTGGTACTGTGTGGTACTGTGTGGTACTGCGTGGTATTGCGTGGTACTGTGTGATACTGCGTGGTATTGCGTGGTACTGCGTGATACTGCGTGGTACTGTGTGGTACTGTGTGGTACTGTGTGGTATTGCGTGGTACTGTGTGATACTGCGTGGTACTGTGTGGTACTGTGTGGTACTGTGTGGTATTGCGTGGTACTGTGTGGTACTGCGTGGTATTGCGTGGTACTGTGTGATACTGCGTGGTATTGCGTGGTACTGTGTGGTACTGCGTGGTATTGCGTGGTACTGTGTGATACTGCGTGGTATTGCGTGGTACTGTGTGATACTGTGTGGTACTGCGTGGTACTGCGTGGTATTGTGTGGTATTGCGTGGTACTGCGTGGTACTGCGTGGTATTGCGTGGTACTGTGTGGTACTGCGTGGTATTGCGTGGTACTGTGTGGTACTGTGTGGTATTGCGTGGTACTGTGTGATACTGCGTGGTACTGTGTGGTACTGCGTGGTACTGTGTGATACTGCGTGGTTCTGCGTGGTTCTGCGTGGTTCTGCGTGGTTCTGCGTGACGCTGTCACCTCAACCCCCCGTCACGACGCAGACGCCACGTCGTATTGACCGACTGCAGACGTCCCTTTGTTTGGTGGAAGCTGAAAGGATTCACTGAGTGTTGCGTTGGCGATGATGTCAGAGCAGTGGAACGTGGCACTGCTTCAATGCACGATGGAAAAAGAAGAATAGGACCTCAAACCAAAAGAATCAAGTCAAGTCGAGCCAAAGTATTCAGTGGAAACGAGGCATAACATATGTCCTTCTGTGTTCAGTCGGAGCCCAGTCCTGCAGGCGGGGAGCCCTGTTCCCACCGGTATGAACCACAACATCTCAAACCAGTTGCCTACTGGTTGCCGGTGATAAGACATGGATCTACCACCCACAGTCCTGCCGGGTGCTTTGCGAACATCTCCAGCATTTCACACGTAGACTTTAGAGAAGGTCAGGCAGCTATTGTTGGTAATTAACCCCCAGTGTCGACAGAAGAAAACGTTGCCAACAAAGCCCCACCTCAGAGGACCATTCACCCTTAAACTTGTACTTATGACCCACAGCCAACACACACACACACACACATCTGAGCGGATTAGAAAAGGTCAGACGTAGCACTTCCCCAAACCTTTGGTGGTGTTTTGCTTGGCCACTGGGAGAGTGGCGTGTTGAGGGACTGTCAGAACTATGAGGCTCTGCCAACAGAGAGGTGTGCAACCTTTAGTGTCCTGGTCTTCAGGAGCACCGCCGCTCTCACCTTAACATAGTTTTAAAGGCCATGTGTACTATTTACACTTTACATTTACCCTTTAGTTTGCTGTCTCCTCAGCTGGAGGTGTGCCCAGCATATTTATCAGCCGCACAGTCGATACATTACAGCTGAGGGCGTTAAGGCTTCCCGAAGTACAAAAAACAAAGAACTCCAGATACACACTTAATTTCATTTAAAAGTTGAATTCTAGACACTTTTGGTTGACACCTCTCTGATCGTCTTATAATGTCTTATTCAGTGTTTGGTTGTGCTAAGCTCTCTTTTGTCACTTCTGGTTGCAAGAAAACAAGATGGCGGCCACCAAAATGCCGAACTCGAGGCTTTGAAACGGCAGTCCATGAGCCAATGGGTGACCCCGAGGTGACTACGCCCACTTCTTATGCAGTCTATGGTCGGGAGGAGAAGCTCCCATTACATCACACAGAGGGGGAGGGGCTTCATTCTCTGCTCAGGTAGACATTACTACACTATATTTTTGCAAAGCATATCGATGTTTGCTCCTATTAATGATATATATCCAGTATATTGCACCTTTGAGGTTTAGCACTAAAGACAACTTGATAAGATGCAAGATAAACTGGATTAAGGGCTTGCAGGTAAAGGACCGATCTCGGTCCTGGCTAAAAGAAACCATCAATAAGTGCAAAATTAAAAATGCTCTGTAAAAGTCTTTCTGTAGTGGACTCACAGCTACTTCATTTACTGCATTTACTTCATGGATGTCAATTATTTGTCTTCTTTTTTTGCACCTGCTCTCAATTTTCTTGTTGTTCTTTCTTTTTATATCGATGCAATAATGTTAAAAAGTGGCATACCTTATAATAACAATGATAGTAATTATCATACAATAATAACATAATATGCTAATAATGTAATAATATCATCATTATACAATAAAATCTAATTGTATCATTACTATTGTAATAAGTACATTTTATTGATAAGGGAGAGCTCCTTTTCTTTTTTTACTCTCAAGTGGGTCGCTGAGATTTCTGCACATTTTATACAATCTAAATATTCTTAATGTTGCATTCATGAAAATATATTAACGAGAAATTGGATTTACTTCAGACTACTTCACTGCCAAAGTTAATATAATGTTGCAGCGCTGAGTGGAGGCCGCTCTGTTCACTTGTTACAAAAGGAGGAACAGCTCGTTCACAATGGCTCGGTCTGCTCCCAGGGAATCTAACAAGGAGCCATCGGTGCTGCTGCTCAACCGTGAGCCCATTAGCACACGCCTCTGCCTGATCTTTGTTCATGTTTAGACCAGGGTGGGACCACGCAGTCCTTCTTGGACTAAGCTGGCTGACTCCTGCAAGAGACATTCATTGTTTTCCAGCCTTTTGTAGCAGGACCGGCCCGGCTGCTCGACCTCACAGACTGCAGCGCTGTTCCTGAGAGGGAAGCGGCGGAAGAAGCACGGCGCTGTTGAAGCATCACAACGTGATGGGAGGGCGGACACAGAGAGCGTCTGACTTCATGTCCACAAGTACACAGTTTGTGTGCTGTCTTCACACATGGGTTCAACTGGCAGAGCGAAGTCCGATTAATGTCGCATCCAACTGATTGGGACCTTCACGTTGTCACACACAGCTCCTCCGGCTAACGTTCAGGGTTGCAGCGCATGTGTGAAAGGAGGGTTATCTTCTGGAAACCCTGTCTCCTATAATTACCTCTACATAAGCCTAATGGTTTTCCCAATTCAGTTTCAGGAAGCACAATTGCTACAGATACTGAGCAGATATGCAGATTTGTTCATTACTAGCTGCCTTATTGTGTTGATAGAACATGTAATCTGGGTTGCGTTATGTGTTTTCTTCAAAGTGCACACACGTGTAGTGCGTAGACATCATGTTTAGGAGACAGGTTTGCTTCTGGGTTTGTGTTGTTTGATCTTTAATGAATAGTGACGCATGTTTCATTGCAGCTTTTACAGACTAACACCTCTGAAGCGGTTAAGTGAAGTCATGTCCTCGTATCCACCATCATATCCGTTCCGCTGGGCCACACTGACTCGCAGCTACATGAGTTTTATTGAAAGGCCAATATCAGCCCAGTGATAAATGGCTCCAACACTGGTTTAGATGGCGGCTCGTTTGGAAGAGGAGCTGCATACAAAGTTCAATCCCATCTGTCTCCAGCAGAGTTAAGAGTCAATGCCGGTGCCACAAACACTCTTCCATGACATTTGCAGCCGGCTCGGAGACACAAATCATCCTGTGGGGAGTCTTATAATTAGGAGTGTTTTGCATGATTTAATCGATCAACAGAGGGAAGAAAAAGAGGGAAATATCCACAAGGTATTAATTACTGGTCTCCACCATTTGCTGTTGCCATAACCACAATTCACTCAAGTGGGACAGATTTACACTCATAGACTGTCCCTCCACAATGAAACATGAATGAGCATCCAGGGTGGTCCCGACTTCTAACTATGCCCTGAGCCAGTGCCACAGGCAAGGCCTTCCTCTGGCTGCGCTCCATACAACTTCCCTCCAGCCAAGAAGCAGGGCCTTTTCAAGTGTGTTACACAAAGTGGAAATGTTGAATATGAGGAGGAAGGAGGACTGCACAAACACAGATACATGAATCAAAGGCCTGTCGGCGCCAGGGGAGGGGAATACACACACCTTAATCAAGACAAGCTTGTATATTTTATTTATCGGCTATTTATTATTGAGCATATATCACTGTTAAATAATTCACCAGCTTCTTCTTTCTTACCCGTAAGTTAGGTCTCGGTGCACAATACCTACAGGGTACATTTTCACATTCCTTTTTTTTCTGAAGTATCACTGGTAACATTAGATCTCAACTTTCTTTTACTCCCCTCGGGGGGGTTTTGATTCATAATTCAATCATTAATTCTTCCAAGGTGACGGAGGACTTCCACTAGTCTGGGTTTTGCTTTGATAATGTAATTAGCCATTAAACAGACACTGAGACATTTTAAAGGTGACATAATCCATCTGTGTCAAACTTCATCACACCCACCCTGAAGGCTCACAATCAAATGGAGGATGTGTCCAAGTCAAATTGTTCAGATTACCAGAGTAATCACGGGCGACGGCGCTGTCACTCAGCGGCTTCAGCAAAGGGTGTCGCCAGGTGGACCCGAGTCGCTCATGGAGCGCGTGAGGAGTGAATAAACAGGGTGGCCGGCCAAGCAGGCTGCCAGAGACGGTTTAATTAAAACTGTGACATTGTATCATAAAAACCAGAAACCTAATCGTGATGGAATAAGTATAATGTAATTATCAGCCAGGTTATAAATAGCTTTAATTTCATGCTTTGCGGAAAATGAAATGGAAATGGCGTGGAGGGGAGGTGCCTGTGCGTGTGTGTGTGTGTGTGTGTGTGTGTGTGTGCGTGTGTGTGTGCGTGCGTGCGTGTGTGCGTGCGTGTGTGTGTGTGTGTGTGTGTGATGGGGTAGTTTACCGAGCTTGTCGCCACCCTCTCTGCCAGCGCCAGGAGACAGGAGCCAAATCCAATTTCTCCTCTCAGGTCACACGTCTGTCCACTCAGCCATTCTTCAAACTTCTCTTGATCTGTCACCCTCCTCATCATCACCCTCCTCATCATCACCCCCCTGCAACATTATCCAATGTGACTCGGAGGGAATCCGGGACGGCCAGGAGGCCACCTGGCAGGCCAAAGAGTCCTGACAGTTTGTCACCTTCCCTTCCAGATGCTCCATTAATCCCAACGGCAGCGAGACCCTCACATTCTGATTCCCTGGATGACCTGAAGGAATACCGGCAGCTAAGACTCCAGTCCAGAGTCTATCTCAAGTGTTTGAAGGCTACAATTAAAATGAAGATTCAAAAGGGAGCCACAGGATTTGTGTTTCAATGGAGTATTCAACTGATTCAACTTACTGTATGCTAAATCTGCTCAATTAGCGTGTTAGCCTTAAATACATGTTAGCTTGTAGCACACTATTTAGCATTCCCCTTCATTGGGTGGAGGCAGAAACCTCGGACAGATATTAAAAATCGACAGAAAACCTGATTTGCATGCTCCCACTTTGATCCGTTTACACGGGGGAATTTGGCTCTCAGATGTCCAGTTTTCAGAGACAGAGTGGAATTGACCTTTGGACCACCTAAGGGGGTGGTCTTCCAATTTGAAGAGCGGGGGTTCGATCCCCGGATCCTACAGTCCTCATGTCAAAGTGTCCTTGGGCGCGACACGAGAACCACAAGTTGCTCCCAAATGCTGTGCTATCGGTGGATGAACGTGGATGAGTTGGACGTGCTGGTGGCAGGTGTGTGAACGGGTGACTGATGACATGCAGTGAACAGCGCTGTGAGTGGTGGGGAAACCAGAAAGGCGCTTTACAAAAGTCCATTCACCAAGTGCAAAATATGAAGCGCATGGCAAAGTCATAGAAGCAGCAAAGGAGGAGCTGCTGCTTGTATGACGATCATAACGTGTGTATGTACAGTGGAAGGCTGTAGTTAGCTTCCTAGCCATGCTAGCACCAATGGCTTGTGCTTTCCTATACTTAATTATTTCCTGACCCAGACTCCCCGACTTGTCTCATAGCCAACTGGTCCAACAGCAGATAATAAAATCCCTCTAGAGGGAAACTCTGACTGGACATTACGTTGTTACGGGTTCTCTGTCTAGCACATGACCCACGGGATGTCTTATTAATGTGCATTGTTGGGTATACTTTTTTAATGGATGGGGGAAAGAAACCAAGAAAGAGAGGACAGTATACACATATTACACATATATATACACACACACACACACACACACACACACACACACACTAATACTCACATATTACAAATGGCCTCTCGTCCCACACGGACAGAGCTGCCATACAAGGCGCTGGCCTCTGGAAGGTTCATGCAGAGTCTTTTCAAAGTAGACTTCAGTGTTCACAGGAAACGGACTGTTCCCGCTCATGACATGCATACATGTCTGCATACAACAAAAGTACTTGGTTAGCTACAGTCAAACAAAAATAATTGGTTAGATATAGGAAACAAATGTGGTTTGGGTTCAAATTAAATAAGTTAAATTAAATAATTACGCCTATTATGTAACTTCCATAAGTGGCCTTAGTTGAGTATGTTAGTTACCTATCGTGGCTAGTTAATAGTTACCTATCAAAAGTAAACTAACATGAGTCACCATCGACTTGGTTTCCTTCGGGACACAGACAGCAGTCTCCTGGGTTAAAGTCGTGTTTGTTTGACCCATCCATCCACCCTGACCACCACCAAGAAGACTTTCTGGCTCTCTATTTCCCGTCATGTGCTCTGAGCGACGCCTCGGTCCGTCGGTATCAGGCGCCGAGGGGCCGCCGACGAGGCCCGGTGTTTGAGTGAGAAGGGGTCGGTTCAGTCGGCAGACAAATGAGCAGCAACAGCTAGAGGAAAGGCTGAGATGAAAGCACAAACAGCATTTCTGATTTTCTTGTGGGAAGGTGGAATTTATGAGGACGGTTCACAGGTGTGAGAGGTGAAAACCCAACCGCCCGAGAGCCTAATGATCTGAGGGGGCCTTGAAGTCGTCCTTAGGGAACCCGAATAAAGGGGAGCGGGAGAGGACCACAACAAAATAAGACACGGTGGTCACACTGAGCCAGGAAGAGTTTTCCTCTCAATAATGCAGGAGCTGATGAGGTTTGATCATTGGAAAGGAAGGGGAGGATGGTCCCAGTCTGCAGACACGCTCAGTATTATAAGTTAGATAGCGTCTTACCTCACTTTACTCTGGTTGCCATGGTCACTACCTCTAGTTTGATGAGCAGAATGATTGCAGTGATTACACTTGGACAAGTGCTACAGGTGTAAGTGCTTGGCTAAATGTCTAATTTGCCTCATTGCATCGAAGTTTTGTTGATGAAAACGTGGGGAACTATTCAGAACGTGTCAGAATGTAATTAAAAACCCAAACCCAGGTCAGAGCCATTCTTTCTATGACGGCTTTAAAGAGAGGCATTTGAAAGCCCGCTCAGTTAAAGTGAAGGTCTGAGCATCAGGATCAGCGTTTAATAGAAACGTTTCCAAAGAAAAGCAGAGAGCAGAGAAGGCTATGCTTAGGGAGAGATAAACAGGGCCAGGGAATAATACTGGGCTTTTTCATCCTCCCACTATTATAGACCCAATGAAAGGTGAGTCTTAATTATACCTGCAGTAATGTCCTGCATATAGTGAATGAGCTTGGACCACACATCATTTTGAAGGACAAAGTCCTTTTTTTTTTGCACGGTGTAATCATAAAATTCCAAATGTCTATTAAAATGAAACAGCTTATTATTTCTCAATTGGCAAAAGCTTGCTGATGATGAGAATGTCTTTAAAATGACTATTCCCTGTTTATGTTTATTTCAGCACAAACCCTTAAGTCTCGCCTTACTTTTATTTCCTCAATTTTGCCAGCCTGCATTTTGTGTTTTATTGTGTCGTAGTGATTTCCCCCGAAGTGACATTCTGATAAGAGCAGAACAGATGGAAATCTCGGATTGTCCCGGCAAAATTCGTCATGAAAAATGCATCAGACACCTGTGTAATTTGCCTAATCATCTTTTCCTAATAAGCTTCCGCCATTAATTATGCACGACTTCAACAATGCAATCAAGATAAAAGTAAATCTGATGACTTAATACCCTTCAAAATAATTACCCACCCCCAGCCCACCCCCATCTCTGGGACCGCTTTCCTTTTGATATGTTCCTCCCCTCCTCCTGGATTTTAATTGGGATTAGAGAACAGGAAATAGCAAACATGGCCTCTCTCTGCTTCAGTGTAGATAAAGTCAGGCTGAAGCCGTTAGTAAGCAAACATGTCCTTGCATCTTTCTATTAAGCTCTTTGTTCATGTTAAATGTGTCATTACCTTATTGCGTGCTAAGTATCCAACGTAATGACATTCTATGGGTGGTGGGATTTTTTTGTGACTTTGCACATTAGTCACATTGTTTCAGTGTTCATTCAAATATTGCCTCTTTTACATTTACTGTTGTGTGTGGTTTGTAAAGTGTTGCAAATTCATTAATCAACATGAATGATGGTGTCATATATTATTTAATTATTTTCAGTGACAATTGTGTAAAGGTTCAACATGTCTTCATACATAAAACGGTTTGAAATATTGAAACGTTTATGATATTTCACATATTGCCACCTTCCTAAAATAATGGCCCAAGTCATTTTTTCAGGTTTTTCAGAAAACACAAAACACTTGACCAAATGTAATAGAGTGCACAACAGACATACTGTAATACTGGTCAAATGATGTTATCATGACTAATATTATGTTCCAGTGAGATTTTCATTGACAAAAATGCTAACTAAATTGCTAGCTTGAATGCTAGCTTCAAAAAGCCATCTTGAAAAGCTTGTAACTCAAGTCACTCTTGACATGGCCGTCATGCTATAGGGGTAGAATCACATGATCTGTTCAACTGTAGGCCATTTTACCAGAGGTGTATCATGAAGAGATGATTTAGGCAAGAACTTTTTTTTTGTCAAAAAATGACTCAGGCCATTATTTTAGGAAGGTGACAATATTTGAAAAGGTTATTTCTCCTTTCTTCATGCATTTTGCGATGAATATCCAGCAACCAGGGCCGTGGCTCAATTCTGCTAGGGGCCCCTCCTACCTGAGCGGTGAGTCATATAAACCATCTTCCGTTTCCACACAGTTGCACCCCAGTGCTCCCACTACAAGACTCCCTCTTCCACCTGTCAGTCTAAGAATACGTAGACCTACACAGAACGAATGAGGTACAAACAAACATTTACACAAAGGAGTTTTAGGATGAGTGAATATTAGCATTAATATAAATACATTAATATAGTTATTATATAAATAAAACAATGTAACACAGGGCTTTGTCTCTGCTGGATGTGGATCAGCTCAGTCTCTCTTGGTTGACACGTGGGCCGCTTTGGGTTAAAATAAGTATGTTTGATACTTAGCTTATGTACCTGGTGTAAAGTACTCAAGCTACGTAACAGAATACGTTTGGTGTCACTCGGGAAGAGTGGTCTCCTGGGGGAAAGTCTTGTGTCCTGTGTCTGGTATTCTGTTTCTGGGAGGGCTTTGTGTCCTGCATGAGCTCTCAGGTACAGCGTCTGGGTGTCAGGGTCGTAAAGACAACACGTGTACATTTCCCTGACAAAGACTTATTGTGGCCATGTGAATTATTCAATTCAATTCAGTTTGTTTTGTACATTATTAAAGTGTGTGACTGCAAACACTTTCCCATTTCCTACAATCAGTGTAAGTTTCTGTTAAGCATGAGCACCATCATTCCTTAACGTCAGTGGTTATGATAGAAATATGACTATTTCTATAGTTATTCTTAATGGTTGATGTATTTGCTGCACTGCTGGCAGGAAGGAAGGCACAGTAAACCCAGAACCAGGGCTGCGTGGGGCAGACCCTGCTGCAGTAAAATGAGCAGTTGTCCAGAGAGAATCTGGTGCTCAGAAACACCACCGCTTTTGTCCACAGGGACCGCCAAAATCAACACAAAAGGAAAGCTCCTCGTACCAACATTAGGGACCATGTTTTGAGGTTATTTCCAATTAATGCAACTTTATACTTCTCTACCATTTGAAATGGTTTGATAGCTTTTTTTCACTTGTGACTTATTACCTTTAAAATATAATCGTAAAGCCCTGCCACACATGTGTTTGCAGTTATTTGAAATGATAAACGGCCTGAAAATTGTTGTGTGACATTCATTCACATGCGTGGCATTCGTTTGCAGTTTCCCGCGTCGTGTGAGGTCTTCTTCTGAGGCGCTGTGAGCACGCTCAGAGCCACGGCGCTGGCTGCCTGAATGGTTGCAGCCGTCATTCATTTGACTAATTATACCTGTGATGTCCTGCTGTCACAGTCAAAATGTCTGCCGTGAAACGAGTCCATTTGAAGGTGGAAAAACGCGAGGCTCACTGAACTGACTTTTTTTTCTCATTGTTACTTGGCAACCACCAAATGAGTGCTAACTTTAGCACAAAGCACACACACACACACACACACACACACACACACACACACACACACACACACACACACACACACACACACACCTAATAGTAACAGATCAAATCAATGAAAACAACACACCTAGCCCTAATTTGCCTCCAGACCTTTAAGGCGGAGCGTCTGTGGAAATGTTGACTGACAGAGAGACAAAGCAGGAGGAACCCTGCTGTCATGTGAAGGAAGCAGCGGGTCAGCGCCACACAAGTGATGCATTGCTGTTAATGGGCTTTTACTTTGTTAATTTGGCGACAGCTGAAGTGCTAATCAATGCTGTTGCTGTGGCGACCCAGCAAACAGAAAAGCAGAGTCCCTGTTAATCTCGCTTCAGTGTTTCTGACACATGCAACGAGAGAAACAGAGGAAATGTGGAGAGAGAGAGAGAGAGAGAGAGAGAGAGAGAGAGAGAGAGAGAGAGAGTTGAGGACTGGTTGTCTGCTCACCTACAGATCAACCTCACATGTGTTATAAATGTGTCACTCAGAGTGTTTGCTTGGTGACAATAGCTGAGCTGCTCATTGCTCTGATATTCCGAGGAACTGTTTTCCTGCCAGAGACCCGGCTCGCCTCCTGTGGCCCTAAAGCACCTGGTCCCTAAATTGCCTGGTCCCTAAAGGTCCCTAAAGCACCTGGTCCCTAAAGGTCCCTAAAGCACTTGGTCCCTAAAGGACCTGGTCCCTATAGCACCTGGTCCCTAAAGGTCCTGGTCCCTAAAGGTCCCTAAAGCACCTGGTCCCTAAAGGTCCCTAAAGCACTTGGTCCCTAAAGGACCTGGTCCCTAAAGCACCTGGTCCCTAAAGCACCTGGTCCCTAAAGCACCTGGTCCCTAAAGGTCCCTAAAGCACTTGGTCCCTAAAGGACCTGGTCCCTAAAGCACCTGGTCCGTAAAGGATCTGGTCCCTAAAGCACCTGGTCCCTAAAGCACCTGGTCCATAAAGGATCTGGTCCCTAAAGCACCTGGTCCCTAAAGCACCTGGTCCATAAAGGATCTGGTCCCTAAAGCACCTGGTCCCTAAAGCACCTGGTCCATAAAGGATCTGGTCCCTAAAGCACCTGGTCCGTAAAGGATCTGGTCCCTAAAGCACCTGGTCCCTAAAGCACCTGGTCCCTAAAGCACCTGGTCCATAAAGGATCTGGTCCCTAAAGCACCTGGTCCCTAAAGCACCTGGTCCCTAAAGGACCTGGTCCCTAAAGCACTTGGTCCCTAAAGGACCTGGTCCCTATAGCACCTGGTCCCTAAAGGTCCCTAAAGCACTTGGTCCCTAAAGGACCTGGTCCCTAAAGCACCTGGTCCCTAAAGGTCCCTAAAGCACTTGGTCCCTAAAGGACCTGGTCCCTAAAGCACCTGGTCCGTAAAGGATCTGGTCCCTAAAGCACCTGGTCCCTAAAGCACCTGGTCCATAAAGCACCTGGTCCATAAAGGACTTGGTCCCTAAAGCACCTGGTCCTTAAAGCACCTGGTCCATAAAGGACTTGGTCCCTAAAGCACCTGGTCCTTAAAGCACCTGGTCCATAAAGGACTTGGTCCCTAAAGCACCTGGTCCTTAAAGCACCTGGCCCATAAAGGACTTGGTCCCTAAAGCACCTGGTCCTTAAAGCACCTGGTCCCTAAAGGACCTGGTCCATAAAGGACATGGTCCCTAAAGCACCTGGTCCATAAAGGACCTGGTCCATAAAGGACCTGGTCCCTAAAGGACATGGTCCCTAAAGCACCTGGTCCATAAAGGACCTGGTCCATAAAGGACCTGGTCCCTAAAGGACATGGTCCCTAAAGCACCTGGTCCATAAAGGACCTGGTCCATAAAGGACTTGGTCCCTAAAGCACCTGGTCCTTAAAGCACCTGGTCCCTAAAGGACCTGGTCCCTAAAGGACATGGTCCCTAAAGCACCTGGTCCATAAAGGACCTGGTCCATAAAGGACCTGGTCCCTAAAGGACATGGTCCCTAAAGCACCTGGTCCATAAAGGACATGGTCCCTAAAGCACCTGGTCCAGGTGTTCATCAGTCGGCTTGTGGTCATTTGAACCTGCAAATTGGTTTGTGCATGACCCAATCAATCACTATTACAACTAACATGAAGAAGCCGTGAAGGAGTAGTGAGAGCTTCAGATGGATATCCGTCTCCTGTCTGTGTGCTCAGCACGGAGCTGGAGTGCTTAGCCTAGCTTAGCATGAAGACTGGAAGCAGGGGCAAACAGCTAGCGTGGCCCTTCATAGGGTGCACCGTAGAGCAGCGGCCCACCGGGCCGCACACAAAGAATGAATGGAAACGATTGATTATCAATGTCGGAAAGATGTTTTATTTTTAAAAAATGTCCGGATACGTGCGTCTGTGCGTCTGAGCCTCTCGAGACGCTCGACGGTCTCGGTCACGTGGAACGTTAACCCAAAAGTGAAAAGCTAGCATAAACAGACTTCTTTGGAGAGCTCCATTGGAAAGGGAACAGGCCCAACGAGGAGCCAGAAGACTACGACTTCCAAAAGAAACAAAGCTGCATTTGAAGACCACATGAGGACTCCTGCTTAGAGTATCGGGTTGCGCGCCCGCTCTGCATAATATGGCGATAATTCAACGTAATGGTCAGTTGTATTTTTTATGCACTTGATATTTGTTTTTATGCCGGTCATATCATTTTATTTCGTCATATTGATCCCCCACATCTTGAAGGCCGGTCCGTGAAAGGAGGAGTTTCTTGCCGCAGGCCACCGGGTCCTGCATTAGTGACTTTGACCATCAAATACCTCCATAACTCATAATCCATTGTGTATTTCATCCAATTGACAAACTGTAACGTACTGTATTCTTTATATGAAACTCTTCATGGTCACACTGTCTCACTGCAAGTTGTATTGTATTCTTTAAAAATATTTGTTACTTTATTTTACTATACTATTATATATATATATATATATATATATATATATATATATATATATATATATATTATAATATAGTATACATAGGAGTGCAACAGAATGTCACTGCTCTTCGTCACACACCTCAGAATCTTAAACCTAATAATTATGTTTTATCTATGTAATATTTAGTTATCAAAATGTTCAAATTGTTTTACTAATTTAATGTACTTTGATTTACTAAAGCTTCTTGCTACGGCCAAACATGTTCATAGAATGCTAATGTATGTGGAATATGAAGAATGCTACCAAGCTGTTCAGAGAATGTAGAGGTTGTATGTAAAAGGAAAAAGGAAAATCAATAGGAAGTTTTAATGGGTTTTACGTGGGTAATGATAGAGGAGGTTAAGAGGCCAGGGCGCGGGTTAATGGCACTATCAGGACATAGACCAAGTTAAGTGCAAAGGAAAGGTCTACCACCAGAGGTTCATTAACCTTTCTAGACCCAAGGTGTCTGAATGCACATACATATTGAATGGAAGCTGCCACAAAAAGCATGTAGGTCACGGCTAATACATTCCGCAAGTTACAATTAAAGCATCATCAGACTAACACCTGATCTCCATTTAAGAGCCATTTATGGAGCTGCAACTCAGGAGGCAATTTATTACAGTCAAAAGCCGTGTGAATGGAGGGCAGTTAGGTTAGCAGATATGTAATTTCAGTCAAC